>NC_091296.1:5730324-5954200 GCF_038502225.1 Cherax quadricarinatus | reverse complement strand
GGATTTAATGGACTTTGCATGTTGCTTCTGAATGTTTTCTGGGCATAGATTTTGTCTGTTAATTCCAAAATCTGTTATATTGGGGTCTGTTCAGTCAAGATTTTACTATATTTTGCACAGGCAAGTATCAAGCGAAATTATATTTAGCAGTTCCATTTTTTTCCATAGGCTTGCATTATATAATCAGAGAGAGGAGGAAGGGAGAATGGAAGCGAGTTAGTGTTAGGCGCAAGATCATATACCTCCTCAGCCGAGTAGTTTGTTGAGGGGGATGTTGCTCATTGTTGAAGAAATACTTTAAACATGTTGAGTAAAGATTATTTACCATAGCTCAAAACTTTCTCTAGTGTGTCCTGTAGCACCATGGGGAATACTGTTGGTGTCCAGGGCATGTTCGGGCCCTGAGTAATGAGCAGATGGGTGCCGAGGTGAAGGTTACTGTTGCAAGTCCACTCTATAGAAGACTTTTTACCTCAGTGTGGTTTTTGGCCCAATTCATAGCATAAACTAGTGAAATGATTGGTCAGGTAGATCCTATGTACAAGTAATAAATAATGAAGTTTTGGCTCTCTTCTCACCATAAATCATAACTGACATGATTTTAACCAGTGGTTATCTGGTTCCTATGTATTCTAGCCCTCTATAATTGCAGCATGTGGCATGCAATTGACTATGGCTCATGTTCTAAGTATATGCCCTCGGCTTCAGTGTTTCAGACTTCAGTGTAATTTTTCTAATTATGTGAAAGTCAGCCGGAACCTGATATTTTATGTGACTTATTTACTGTGGATGATCTTATAGCTGTTGAATGGCTGGACAAAATTTTAACCTCTTATGATTGCATGTATTTACTACTGTATATTATTTTCCTGGGTGTATGTGTAAATGGTTGTAACATGGTGAGAGTTATAGCTTAGGTGTGTGTGTGTGTGTGTGTGTGTGTGTGTGTGTGTGTGTGTGTGTGTGTGTGTACTCGCCTATTTGTACCTACCTATTTGTGGTTGCAGGGGCCGAGTCATAGCTCCTGGCCCTGTCTTCACTGATCACTACTAGGTCCTCTCTTTCTCCTTGCTCCATGAGCTTTATCAAACCTTGTCTTAAAACTATGTATGGTTCCTGCCTCCTCTAGGCTGTTCCACTTCCTGACAACTCTGTGGCTGAAGAAATGCTTCCTAACATCCCTTTGACTCATAAGAATCTTTAACTTCCAATTGTGACCCTTTGTTTCTGTGTCCCATCTTTGGAACATCCCGTCTTTGTCCACTTTGTCAATTCCTCGCAGTATTGTATATGTCGTTATCATGTCTCCCTTGACCCTCCTGTCCTCCAGTGTCGTCAGGCCGATTTCCCTTAACCTTTCTTTGTAGGACAATCCCCTTAGCTCTGGGACTAGTCTCATTGCAAACCTTTGCACTTTCTCTAATTTTTTGACTCCAAACTGGATTCCAAACTGGTGCTACATACTTCAATATGGGCCTGACGTGTATGGTGTACAGAGTCTTGAACGATTCCTTACTAAGGTATCGGAACGCTATTCTTAGGTTTGCCAGACGATCATGTACTGCAGTCGTTATCTGACTGATGTGTGCCTCAGGAGATGTGCTTGGTATTATACTCGCCCAAAGATCTTTTTCCTTTAGTGAGGTTTGCAGTCTTTGGCCAGGTGTAGGTATACTTGCCTAATTGTGGTTGCAGGGGTCGAGACTCGGCTCCTGGCCCCGCCTCTTCACTGAATGCTACTGGGTCCTCTTTCTCCCTGCTCAATGAACTTTATCATACCTCGTCTTAAAACTATGTATGGTTCCTGCCTCCACTACATTGCTTGCCAGATGTAATGTGTGTGTGTGTATTGTGGGTGTGTGTGTGTGTGTGTGTGTGTGTATGTACTCGCCTATTTGTACTCACCTATTTGTGGTTGCAGGGGTCGAGTCACAGCTCCTGGCCCCGCCTCTTCGCTGATTGCTACTAGGTCCTCTCTCTCCCTGCCCCATGAGCTCTATCATACCTCGCCTTAAAACTATGTATGGTTCCTGCCTCCACCACATCACTTTCTAGGCTATTCCATGGCCTGACTACTCTATGACTGAAGAAATACTTCCTAACATCCCTTTGATTCATCTGAGTCTTCAACTTCCAATTGTGACCTCTTGTGTCTGTGTCCCATCTCTGGAACATCCCGTCTTTGTCCACCTCGTCTATTCCGCGCAGTATTTTATATGTCGTTATCATGTCTCCCCTGACCCTCCTGGCCTCCAGTGTCGTCAGGCCGATTTCCCTCAACCTTTCTTCATAGGACAATCCCCGTAGCTCTGGGACTAGTCTTGTTGCAAACCTTTGCACTTTCTCTAATTTCTTGACGTGCTTGACTAGGTGTGGATTCCAAACTGGTGCTGCATACTCCAGTATGGGCCTGACGTAGATGGTGTACAGAGTCTTAAACGAATCCTTACTGAGGTATCGGAACGCTATCCGTAGGTTTGCCAGGCGCCCGTATGCTGCAGCAGTTATCTGATTGATGTGCGCCTCAGGAGATATGCTCGGTGTTATACTCACCCCCAGATCTTTTTCCTTGAGTGAGGTTTGCAGTCTTTGGCCATCTAAACTATATTGTGTCTGCGGTCTTCTTTGCCCTTCCCCAATCTTCATGACTTTGCATTTGGCAGGGTTAAATTCAAGGAGCCAGTTGCTGGACCAGGCTTGTAGCCTGTCCAGATCTCTTTGTAGTCCTGCCTGATCCTCGTCCGATTCGATTCTTCTCATTAACTTCACATCGTCTGCAAACAAGGACACTTCTGAGTCTATCCCTTCCATTATGTCGTTCACGTATACCAAGAACAGCACAGGTCCTAGGACTGACCCCTGTGGAACCCCGCTTGTCACAGGCGCCCACTCTGACACCTCGTCGCGTACCATGACTCGTTGTTGCCTCCCTGTCAGATATTCTCTGATCCATTGCAGTGCCTTTCCTGTTATGTGTGCCTGGTCCTCTAGCTTTTGCAGTAACCTCTTGTGAGGAACTGTGTCGAAAGCCTTCTTGTAGTCCAAAAATACGCAGTCGATCCACCCCTCTCTCTCTTGTCTTACTTCTGTCACCTTGTCATAAAACTCTAGTAGGTTTGTGACACAGGATTTTCCTTCCCTGAAACCGTGCTGGTTGTCAATTATACACTTGTTTCTTTCCAGGTGCCCCACCACTCTCCTCCTGATGATCTCCATGACCTTGCATACTATACATGTTAGTGATACAGGTCTGTAGTTTAGTGCCTCATGTCTGTCTCCCTTTTTAAAGATTGGGACTACATTTGCCATTTTCCATACCTCAGGGAGTTGCCCAGTTTCAAATGATGTGTTGAAGATCTTTGTTAATGGCTCACACAATATCTCTGCTCCCTCTTTAAGGACCCATGGAGAGATGTTGTCTGGTCCCACCGCCTTTGAGGTGTCAAGTTCGCATAGCAGCTTCTTCACCTCCTCCTTGGTTATATGTACCTCATCCAGCACTTGCTGGTGTGCCCCCCTGTTCTGATTTCTTGGAGTCCTACTGGTTTCCACTGTAAATACCTCTTTAAATCTTGTGTTGAGCTCCTGACATACCTCTCGGTCGTTTCTTGTGAATTCCCCATCACCCTTCCTCAGTCTGATTACCTGGTCCTTGACTGTTGTTTTCCTCCTGATGTGGCTGTACAACAGCTTCGGGTCAGTCTTTACTTTTGACGCTATGTCATTTTCATATTGTCTCTGAGCCTCCCTTCTTATCTGTGCATATTCGTTTCTGGCTCTTCGGCTGATTTCTTTATTTTCCTGAGTTCTCTGTCTTCTGTACCTTTTCCATTCTCTAGTACACCTAGTTTTTGCCTCCCTACACCTTTGGGTGAACCAAGGACTCGTTCTGTTCTTCCCATTATTTCTGTTTCCCTTGGGAACAAACCTCTCCTCTGCCTCCTTGCATTTTGTTGCTACATAGTCCATCATTTCTTGTACTGGTTTTCCTGTCAGTTCCCTCTCCCACTGAATGTCTTGAAGGAAGTTCCTCATGCCTGAGTAGTTCCCCCTTTTGTAGTTTGGTTTTTTCCCAGCCTATTCCTGCTACTCTCTCCACTTGGAACTCAACTATGTAGTCGAAGCACAGAACCACATGATCACTAGCTCCCAGGGGCCTTTCATACATGATACCCTCGATGTCCGAACTATTCATGGTGAATACAAGGTCCAACCTTGCTGGTTCATCCTCTCCTCTCTCTCTCTGGTAGTGTCTCTAACATGTTGATGCATGAGGTTCTCCAGTACCACATCCATCATCTTGGCTCTCCATGTTTCGGGACCCCCATGGGGCTCCAGGTTTTCCCAGTCAATCTCCTTGTGATTGAAATCACCCATAACTAGTAACTTTGCTCCCCCCATGTGTGCTCTCCTGGCCACCTCGGCTAGTGTGTTGATCATTGCTCTGTTGCTCTCATCGTATTCTTCTCTTGGCCTCCTGCAGTTCTGTGGTGGGTTGTACATTACTGCAATTATCACCTTATGTCCCTCAGACTGGATTGTTCCTACTAAGTAGTCCCTTTCGCCCATGCCATCCATTCCTTCCATTTTCTCAAAACCCCACTGGTTTTTAATGAGCAGTGCAACTCCTCCTCCCCCTCTCCTCCCTCTGTCTTTCCTGAAGATTTGATATCCGGATGGAAAGATTGAATCTGTTATTATTCTGGTGAGTTTTGTTTCTGTGAGTGCTATTATGTCTGGGGATGTCTCTTTGATTCTTTCGTGCCACTCCTCATACTTGTTTGTTATTCCATCTGCATTTGTATACCACACCTTCAGGTAGTAGGTAGTAGTACGCAGGTAGTAGGTTGGTAGACAGCAACCACCCAGGGAAGTACTACCGTCCTGCCAGATGACTGTGAAACAAAAACCTGTAACTGTTTTGCATGATGGTAGGATTGCTGGTTTTCTTTTTCTGTCTCATAAACACGCTAGATAACAGGGATATCTTGCTACTCCTACTTACACTTTGGTCACACTTCACAGACACGCACATGCATATATATATATACATACATCTAGGTTTTTCTCCTTATTCTAAATAGCTCTTGTTCTTTTTTATTTCTTCTATTGTCCATGGGGAAGTGGAAAAGAATCTTTCCTCCGTAAGCCATGCGTGTCGTATGAGGCGACTAAAATGCCGGGAGCAATGGGCTAGTAACCCCTTCTCCTGTATACATTTACTAAAAAAGAGAAGAAGAAAAACTTTATAAAACTGGGTTGTTTAAATGTGCGTGGATGTAGTGCGGATGACAAGAAACAGATGATTGCTGATGTTATGAATGAAAAGAAGTTGGATGTCCTGGCTCTAAGCGAAACAAAGCTGAAGGGGGTAGGAGAGTTTCAGTGGGGGGAAATAAATGGGATTAAATCTGGAGTATCTGAGAGAGTTAGAGCAAAGGAAGGGGTAGCAGTAATGTTAAATGATCAGTTATGGAAGGAGAAAAGAGAATATGAATGTGTAAATTCGAGAATTATGTGGATTAAAGTAAAGGTTGGATGCGAGAAGTGGGTCATAATAAGCGTGTATGCACCTGGAGAAGAGAGGAATGCAGAGGAGAGAGAGAGATTTTGGGAGATGTTAAGTGAATGTATAGGAGCCTTTGAACCAAGTGAGAGAGTAATTGTGGTAGGGGACCTGAATGCTAAAGTAGGAGAAACTTTTAGAGAGGGTGTGGTAGGTAAGTTTGGGGTGCCAGGTGTAAATGATAATGGGAGCCCTTTGATTGAACTTTGTATAGAAAGGGGTTTAGTTATAGGTAATACATATTTTAAGAAAAAGAGGATAAATAAGTATACAAGATATGATGTAGGGCGAAATGACAGTAGTTTGTTGGATTATGTATTAGTAGATAAAAGACTGTTGAGTAGACTTCAGGATGTACATGTTTATCGAGGGGCCACAGATATATCAGATCACTTTCTAGTTGTAGCTACACTGAGAGTAAAAGGTAGATGGGATACAAGGAGAATAGAAGCATCAGGGAAGAGAGAGGTGAAGGTTTATAAACTAAAAGAGGAGGCAGTTAGGGTAAGATATAAACAGCTATTGGAGGATAGATGGGCTAATGAGAGCATAGGCAATGGGGTCGAAGAGGAATGGGGTAGGTTTAAAAATGTAGTGTTAGAGTGTTCAGCAGAAGTTTGTGGTTACAGGAAAGTGGGTGCAGGAGGGAAGAGGAGCGATTGGTGGAATGATGATGTAAAGAGAGTAGTAAGGGAGAAAAAGTTAGCATATGAGAAGTTTTTACAAAGTAGAAGTGATGCAAGGAGGGAAGAGTATATGGAGAAAAAGAGAGAGGTTAAGAGAGTGGTGAAGCAATGTAAAAAGAGAGCAAATGAGAGAGTGGGTGAGCTGTTATCAACAAATTTTGTTGAAAATAAGAAAAAGTTTTGGAGTGAGATTAACAAGTTAAGGAAGCCTAGAGAACAAATGGATTTGTCAGTTAAAAATAGGAGAGGAGAGTTATTAAATGGAGAGTTAGAGGTATTGGGAAGATGGAGGGAATATTTTGAGGAATTGTTAAATGTTGATGAAGATAGGGAAGCTGTGATTTCGTGTATAGGGCAAGGAGGAATAACATCTTGTAGGAGTGAGGAAGAGCCAGTTGTGAGTGTGGGGGAAGTTCGTGAGGCAGTAGGTAAAATGAAAGGGGGTAAGGCAGCCGGGATTGATGGGATAAAGATAGAAATGTTAAAAGCAGGTGGGGATATAGTTTTGGAGTGGTTGGTGCAATTATTTAATAAATGTATGGAAGAGGGTAAGGTACCTAGGGATTGGCAGAGAGCATGCATAGTTCCTTTGTATAAAGGCAAAGGGGATAAAAGAGAGTGCAAAAATTATAGGGGGATAAGTCTGTTGAGTGTACCTGGTAAAGTGTATGGTAGAGTTATAATTGAAAGAATTAAGAGTAAGACGGAGAATAGGATAGCAGATGAACAAGGAGGCTTTAGGAAAGGTAGGGGGTGTGTGGACCAGGTGTTTACAGTGAAACATATAAGTGAACAGTATTTAGATAAGGCTAAAGAGGTCTTTGTGGCATTTATGGATTTGGAAAAGGCGTATGACAGGGTGGATAGGGGGGCAATGTGGCAGATGTTGCAAGTGTATGGTGTAGGAGGTAGGTTACTGAAAGCAGTGAAGAGTTTTTACGAGGATAGTGAGGCTCAAGTTAGAGTATGTAGAAAAGAGGGAAATTTTTTCCCAGTAAAAGTAGGCCTTAGACAAGGATGTGTGATGTCACCGTGGTTGTTTAATATATTTATAGATGGGGTTGTAAGAGAAGTAAATGCGAGGGTCTTGGCAAGAGGCGTGGAGTTAAAAGATAAAGAATCACACACAGGGTGGGAGTTGTCACAGCTGCTCTTTGCTGATGACACTGTGCTCTTGGGAGATTCTGAAGAGAAGCTGCAGAGATTGGTGGATGAATTTGGTAGGGTGTGCAAAAGAAGAAAATTAAAGGTGAATACAGGAAAGAGTAAGGTTATGAGGATAACAAAAAGATTAGGTGATGAAAGATTGAATATCAGATTGGAGGGAGAGAGTATGGAGGAGGTGAACGTATTCAGATATTTGGGAGTGGACGTGTCAGCGGATGGGTCTATGAAAGATGAGGTGAATCATAGAATTGATGAGGGAAAAAGAGTGAGTGGTGCACTTAGGAGTCTGTGGAGACAGAGAACTTTGTCCTTGGAGGCAAAGAGGGGAATGTATGAGAGTATAGTTTTACCAACGCTCTTATATGGGTGTGAAGCATGGGTGATGAATGTTGCAGCGAGGAGAAGGCTGGAGGCAGTGGAGATGTCATGTCTGAGGGCAATGTGTGGTGTGAATATAATGCAGAGAATTCGTAGTTTGGAAGTTAGGAGGAGGTGCGGGATTACCAAAACTGTTGTCCAGAGGGCTGAGGAAGGGTTGTTGAGGTGGTTCGGACATGTAGAGAGAATGGAGCGAAACAGAATAACTTCAAGAGTGTATCAGTCTGTAGTGGAAGGAAGGCGGGGTAGGGGTCGGCCTAGGAAGGGTTGGAGGGAGGGGGTAAAGGAGGTTTTGTGTGCGAGGGGCTTGGACTTCCAGCAGGCATGCGTGAGCGTGTTTGATAGGAGTGAATGGAGACAAATGGTTTTTAATACTTGACGTGCTGTTGGAGTGTGAGCAAAGTAACATTTATGAAGGGATTCAGGGAAACCGGCAGGCCGGACTTGAGTCCTGGAGATGGGAAGTACAGTGCCTGCACTCTGAAGGAGGGGTGTTAATGTTGCAGTTTAAAAACTGTAGTGTAAAGCACCCTTCTGGCAAGACAGTGATGGAGTGAATGATGGTGAAAGTTTTTCTTTTTCGGGCCACCCTGCCTTGGTGGGAATCGGCCAGTGTGATAATAAAAAAAAATAATAACCTTCAACTTCTTTTCTAAGACTGTGGTCTGGGAAGTATATTGGGGTTGGGGAAGTGGGAGACCTGGTAAGGAACTATGGGTTGTTGCTGTGGGGGTGAAGTTTGTAATGTAGTGGGTGGGGGCATTGGATGTGGCATGGGTGTTTTGATTTAGTGTTTGGTTGCACTGGGGTTGACCTGGTTGGGATGCTTCTATAGAAAGTTGTGAGGGAGGCTGTATTTGATCTTCTTCCTGGGTCTGGGATCTCCTGTCTGTCTTCTCCATCCCCTCTCTTTCCTCCTTTCGCCTTTGTACCATCTCTCTGTTTCTTCCTTTCTTCTTGTGTTCTGTCGCGGTCGAGATACACCCTCCTGTATGCCGTCATGTCCCTTAATCGTGCTTTCTCCTGCAGGATCCTGGTCCGAGTCGCTTCTGCCTTGAAGGTCACTCTCACTGGCCGGGTTCTTTTTTTTACAAACCCCCCTATTCTCCGAAAATTTTCCAGCTGGGTCATATCGTCTTCTCCTATTGCTTTCATGATGCTTTCAATTGCTTTTTTTTCCCCTTGTTTTCTTGCTTCATATGTTTCCCCTTCGACTTCCTGGAGCCCATACACAAAGACTGACCTCACCCTTTCATTCTCCCACTGCATATCCCTGTGTATCCCATCATTTAATTTGGTTTCCTCCACTGCAGCTTTCCTTTCATCAGTTTCACTGACTAATGTACTTGGGCTCAGTGGCCTGTCATTTTCCCTTCTCGGCTTTCCTTGGGCTCTGTTGTTGTCTGTTAGGGCCTCCACATAAAGCTTAGCTCTTTCATTTGCTACAGTCTCCTCTGATAGAGCATCTCCATGCAGTTTTGCCCCTTCTTTCCCTACAGTCCCCTTATTTGTGGCTGAGGTAGCAGTCTCTGTTGTCAATCCCAAAATGTTCTTTAGTTCTTTAGGCTGTTTCAGATTTTTCAATTCCTCTTCTAAACTCTGTATCCTAGCTTCTGCTGCTTTGACATGCACCTCCCACTTCCTGCTTTCCATATCTATCCTCTCTTCCATTCTCATGCTAAGTTCTTCTAGTTTCTTTTCCCATTCATGATCCCTTTTTATGAGCTCTGCTGCCCAATCTTCCTTTGCATTTTCCTCCTCCTGTCCCTTGGTTTTTCTTGTTGCTCTCTGGCAACCCATTTTTGTTTTATCCTGATTGCCTCAGAGTGGGAAAACTATGTAGTTCTGTATGTTAGGTTAGTAGTGTGTATGTCAGAGTGTGGGGGGGGGGAAGTAGTGGATGAACTGTGGCTAAGTGGGAGCTGAGTGGGGAGGGGTGGGGAGGGTTTGGGGTGAACGGGGGAGGGGAGGGTGATCGAGGGAGGGGAGGGATCAGGGGAAGTAGTGAGATGTCGGTGGTGAGGGGGGAGTGTATGTACTCACCTATTTGTGGTTGCAGGGGTCGAGTCCTAGCTCCTGGCCCCGCCTCTTCACCGGTTGCTACTAGGCCCTCTCTCTCCCCGCTCCATGAGCTTTATCAAACCTCGTCTTAAAACTGTGTATGGTTCCTGCCTCCACTACGTCATTTTCTAGGCTATTCCACTGCCTTACAACTCTATGACTGAAGAAATACTTCCTACTATCTCTCTGACTCATTTGTGTCTTCAACTTCCAATTGTGACCTCTTGTTTCTGTGTCCCCTCCCTGGAACATCCTGTCTTTGTCCACCTTGTCTATTCCACGCAGTATTTTATATGTCGTTATCATGTCTCCCCTGACCCTCCTGTCCTCCAGTGTCGTCAGGCCGATTTCCCTTAATCTTTCTTCATAGGACATTCCCCTTAGCTCTGGAACTAACCTTGTCGCAAACCTTTGTACTTTCTCTAGTTTCTTGACGTGCTTTATCAAGTGCGGGTTCCAAACAGGTGCTGCATACTCCAGTATGGGCCTGACATACACGGTGTACAGTGCCTTGAATGATTCCTTACTAAGGTATCGGAATGCTGTTCTCAGGTTTGCCAGGCGCCCATATGCTGCAGCAGTTATCTGATTGATGTGTGCTTCCGGAGACATGCTCGGTGTATGCCCTTATTGCACACAACACTAAATGAACTACAGATTGCAGCCCTCATGTCAGTCAATCAAACACTCATATGTGAAGGTACCATGTTGGCCTGTTAATGATTAAGGGGCAGGGCACAGGCATGGAGTTCGATCAAAAAAACTTGGGCTAGATACATATTAAATTGGCAGCTGCAAATTAATTTTGGAAAGTGATATTTCTGCTCATTGTTATGACTGATTTGTTTTGAAGGCAAGTATGTTCTTATCCTGTGATACTGATTCTGGAGTCACTCAGAACAATGACAGCTGCCAGATAAGATATTTCAAGTGTCCTGGAGGGGGTGTGTCCGCTTGTCTGATATTATCGTACTTGTTTTCTTTCCTTATAGGATAACTTAACGTAAAATATTTACTCTTCAGCAGATCTCAGTACTTTATTAGGAACTTTGAAGAGATTAAATGTACATTTCCTCTATTTTACTTATTACTTAGTGACAAACAGTAAGGTGGATTGAGCGAGGATGTGTGGATATTAAGGGTGACTGGGTACACAGTGAGACATGGGCAGACTGTTTATATTTTTCAGGTTTTGATGTACTGATAAAGTTTGAAGTAAGTGTATAGTTGGTAAAATCAGTGAAAGTAATTCACTGCAAGAAATTATACTGTATAACAAAGACAAAAAGTATTAGTCAAGAGGTTGAAGAGGGGTTGTTGAGGTGGTTTGGTCATTTAGAGAGAATGGAACAAAGTAGAATGACTTGGAGAACATATAAATCTGTAGGGGAAGAAAGGCAGGGTAGGGGTCATCCTCATAAAGGTTGGAGGGAGGGGGTAAAGGAGGTTTTGTGGGCGAGGGGCTTTGATTTCCAATGAGCATGTGTGAGCGTGTTAGGAGTGAATGGAGACTAATGGTTTTTGGGACCTGACAAGCTGTTGGAGTGTGAGCAGGGTAATATTTTGTGAAGGGATTCTGAAGAGAATTCAGAATCTGGGAGATTCTGAAGAGAAGTTGCAGAGGTTGGTGGATGAATTTGGTAGGGTATGCAAAAGAAGAAAATTAAAAGTGAATACAGGAAAGAGTAAGGTTATGAGGATAACAAAAAGGTTAGGTGATGAAAGATTGGATATCAGATTGGAGGGAGAGAGTATGAAGGAGGTGAATGTATTCAGATATTTGGGAGTGGATGTGTCAGCGGATGGGTCTATGAAAGATGAGGTGAATCATAGAATTGATGAGGGGAAAAGGGCGAGCGGTGCACTTAGGAGTCTGTGGAGACAAAGAACTTTGTCCTTGGAGGCAAAGAGGGGAATGTATGAGAGTATAGTTTTACCAACGCTCTTATATGGGTGTGAAGCATGGGTGATGAATGTTGCAGCGAGGAGAAGGCTGGAGGCAGTGGAGATGTCATGTCTGAGAGCAATGTGTGGTGTGAATATAATGCAGAGAATTCGTAGTTTGGAAGTTAGGAAGAGGTGCGGGATTACCAAAGCTGTTGTCCAGAGGGCTGAGGAAGGGTTGTTGAGGTGGTTTGGACATGTAGAGAGAATGGAGCGAAACAGAATGACTTCAAGAGTGTATCAGTCTGTAGTGGAAGGAAGGCGGGGTAGGGGTTGGCCTATGAAAAGTTGGAGGGAGGGGGTAAAGGAGGTTTTGTGTGCGAGGGGCTTGGACTTCCAGCAGGCATGCGTGAGCGTGTTTGATGAGAGTGAATGGAGACAAATGGTTTTTAATACTTGACGTGCTGTTGGAGTGTGAGCAAAGTAACATTTATGAAGGGATTCAGGGAAACCGGCAGTCTGGACTTGAGTCCTGGAGATGGGAAGTACAGTGCCTGCACTCTGAAGGAGGGGTGTTAATGTTGCAGTTTAAAAACTGTAGTGTAAAGCACCCTTCTGGCAAGACAGTGATGGAGTGAATGATGGTGAAAGTTTTTCTTTTTTGGGCCACCCTGCCTTGATGGGAATCAGCCAGTGTGTTAATAAAAAAATAATAATAATAAAAAAATTCAGGGAAACCAGTTAGCCTGACTTGAGTCCTGGAAATAGGAAGTACAATGCCTGTACTTGAAAGGAGGAATTTTGGATATTGGCAGTTTGAAGGGACAACTAGACTGTCATATCTGAGTGCCTCTGCAAAGACAGTGATTATGTATGAGTGATGGTGAAAGTGCTGAATGATGAAAGTTTTTTCTTTCTTTTGGGGTCACCCTGCTTCGGTGGGAAATGACCGACATGTTAAAAAAAAAAAAAAAAAAAAAAAAAAAAAAAAAGAGGCAAATCCGTTTGTAAATATTATGAGATTTAGGAAAAACAGTTAGCTGGGCTTAAGTCCTGGAAGTGGGAAGTACAGTGCCTGTGTTCTCTGAAGAAATGGGTGGGGCTATTGTCTAAAACATCATCTGAATTATGTCTGCACATTTCTGGCAAGAGCTGTTGAATAAATTATGGTGAATGTCTTATGAAAACTAGGGGTAACCCTTCCCCCAGAAAGGTGGGGGATGGCCTGTGGTAAAAAAAAGATTAACTTGATTATCTTCAAAGTTGTGAGTAAAATGAAGTTGGCTTTGCTTGTTGTCAGTAATATTAATAATGAAAATACAATATATAACTACAGTATTACTTAGCCAATTCAGAACTGTAATAAACTCTGGTCAGTAGCAGAGATGGAGGCAAAACACAGGGTAACACTAGTACAGTACTGTATAGTATGTCTGCTTCACACCACGACACACTGTACACAGTGTATAGGAGAGCCTCAAGTGTGAAACAAAGATAATCAGCACTAGTCTTATCTTGTTTTAGTGTTTCCATTTGGGTTTACTTGTGCCACTAACTATTACCATGTTGTTGAGAGAGAGTACACTGCTGTACTTGATTTCAACAACATTTGAAGTAGTTATGCAGCATATAAATATGAGTGTAAAGCAGCAAGTGCATACAGACAGGTTGTGTTGGCGCTGCTGCTGGTTGTAGGCTGCTATGCATTGATGCTGCTGCTGCCCATCACTCTCATCCACCATGTGACACTAGCAGCCTCCATCACATTTCTCTCTGCCATGCATATCCAGAGGCAGATATATGAAGATGGAGCTTTTGTTATTGATATCACAGGTTAGTGAAGTTTCACAGAGCATTGTCATAAGTACTAAGATTAGCAAGTTACATTCATTATGATTTACCTTCAAAATTTCAAGGACTTTAAAAATAAATGCTATGCATCCAGAGTGAGTTTGCCTAATACAAAATCACTATTATACTGTTACCTGAAAGTCAAGGATTCTTCCCAATAACAACTTACACCACTCCTTTCCCTAAGCTTTATTAACTCTACGGTTACACTCGCTTATATTTGTTACATGACTTCCTCTGCTTTTTAATTGTTTCAGATACAGTGGACCCTTACTTAACAATATTAATCCGTTCCCGAGGCGAAATTATCGTTAGCCGAATTAATTTTCCCCATAAGAAATAATGGAAATCAAATTAATCCGTTCCTGACACCCCAAAGTATGAAAAAAAAATTTTTACCACATGAAATATTAATTTTAATGCACACAAACTGAAGAAGACATGTACAATTACATGACACTTACCTTTATTAAAGATCTGGTGATGATTGATGGGATGGGAGGAGGGGAGTGTGTGGATGGTGTTAATGTTTAGAAGAGGAATCCCCTTCCATTAGGACTTGAGGTGTCAAGTCCTTTTCTGGGATTACTTCTCTTCTTCTTTTAATGCCACTAGGAGCAGCTTGAGAGTCACTGGACCTCTGTCGCACAACATATCTGTCCATAGAGGCCTGTACCTCCCGTTCCTTTATGACATTCCTAAAGTGTTTCAGAACATTGTCAGTGTAATAGTCACCAGCATGGCTTGCAATAGCTGTGTGAGGGTGATTTTCATCAAAAAAGGTTTTCACTTGAAGCCACATTGCACACATTTCCTTAATCTTTGAAGTAGGCAACTTCCTCAATTTCTCTATCCCCTCCTCCAGAGCAGTTTCCTCAGGTCTGGCCTCTTGCTGTTGAAGATGATCTTGCAGCTCATCAGTGGTTAGTTCTTCATTGTCCTCCTCCACCAACTCTTCCACATCCTCCCTACTAACCTCCAACCCCAAGGACTTCCCCAATGCCACAATTGATTCCACAACTGGCATACACTTCTCAGGGTTAGCCTCAAATCCTTCAAAATCCCTTTTGTCTACACATTCTGGCCACAGTTTCTTCCAAGCAGAGTTCAAGGTCCTCTTAGTCACTTCCTCCCAAGCCTTACCTATAATGTTTACACAATTGAGGATGCTAAAGTGATCTCTCCAAAACTCTAAAAGAGTCAATTGAGTTTCAGAGGTCACTACAAAGCACCTTTCAAACATAGCTTTTGTGTAGAGTTTTTTGAAGTTTGCAATGACCTGCTGGTCCATGGGCTGCAGGAGAGGAGTGGTATTAGGAGGCAAAAACTTGACCTTAATGAAGCTCATGTCCCCAGAAAGTCGCTCTGCCACGGCTGAAGGATGACCAGGAGCATTGTCTAATACCAGGAGACACTTAAGGTCCAATTTATTTTCCAGGAGGTAATTTTTCACAGTGGGGGCAAATGCATGGTGTAACCAGTCAGAAAAGGTCTCTCGTGACCAATACCTTACTGTTTGCCCTCCACATCACACACAAATTAGCCTTGAGGACATTGTTTTTCCTGAACACTCTGGGAGTTTGAGTGATACACCAATAAAGGCTTCACTTTACAATCACCACTAGCATTAGCACACATCAACATCAACAGAGTAAGCCTGTCTTTCATAGGCTTATGTCCTGGGAGTGCCTTTTCCTCCTGAGTAATGTAGGTCCTGCTTGGCATTTTCTTCCAAAACAGGCCTGTTTCGTCACAATTAAACACTTGTTCAGGTTTCAATTCTTCACTGTCTATGTACTCCTTGAATTCCTTCACATATTTTTCAGCTGCTTTTTGGTCCGAACTGACAGCCTCACCATGGCTTATCACACTATGTATGCCACTATGATTCTTAAATCTCTCAAACCAACCTTTGCTGGCCTTAAATTCACTCACATCACCACTAGTTGCAGGCATTTTTCTAATTAAATCGTCATGCACCTTCCTAGCCTGTTCACATATGATCGCTTGAGAGATGCTATCTCCTGCTATCTGTTTTTCGTTTATCCACACCAATAACAGTCTCTCAACATCTTCTATCACTGGCGATCTCTGTTTCGAAAACAAAGTTGCCCCTTTGGCAAGAACAGCTTCCTTGATTGCCGTTTTCTTGGCCACAGTAGTAGCGATGGTTGATTGGGGTTTTGTGTATAACCTGGCCAGCTCGGAGACACGCACTCCACTTTCATACTTAGCAATGATCTCTTTCTTCATATCCATAGTAATTCTCACCCTTTTTGCTGTAGGGTTGGCACTAGAAGCTTTCTTGGGGCCCATGGTGACTTATTTTGCAGGTGCAATCACTAAAAACGCTGTGATAATATGAAATGTTCCGATTGTATGTTTGGATGCGACCGCGGTGGCTGGCTTGTAAACACTGGCACCCACGGGACAAGTGAGGCGCGCTCAGGCCACACATGGACGCATCTTGAACGGAACGAATTGCGTTGGGCGAGTTTTTTAGCGCTAGCCGAGGCAAAAATTTTGCGTTAAAATGTATCGCTAGGCGGATTTAACGTTATGCGATGCGTTCGTTAGGCGAGGGTCCACTGTATAGGTCATAACTTATTTGTAGCTCCTACTTCAACAACTTTACAAACATATCAAACATTATATAGTGTTAAATATATATACATAGTGTAAATTATTATTATTATCCTGATAATTATTATTATTATTATTATTATTGTAATCCCATTTTTCACTCGTGTGTACTAACAATTCTAGATTTCTTTGGACTTAATTGTAAAATGTTCTTACCTCTACTGCAGTGTTTTTAATTGTGATTTATTACTTCATTTCAACTCCACCCGTAACATCTATACACTTTTTTTTCTTTTTAATGCACTGGCTGTCTCCCACCGAGGCAGGGTGACCTGAAAAACAAGAAACACTTCCATTATCATTCACTCCATCACTGTCTTGCCAGAGGTGTGCCTACACTACAGTTATAAAACTGCAGTATATCAATACCCCCTCCTTCAGAGCACAGGCACTGTACTTTTCACTTCCAGGACTCAAGTCCAGCTAACCGTTTTTTTTTGAATCCCTTTATAAATGTTACTTTGCTCACACTCCAACAGCATGTCAAGCCATGAAAACCATCTGTCTCCACTCGCTCCTATGTAACACGCTTGTGCATGCTTACTGAAAGTCCAAGCCCCTCACACACACAAAAGCCTCATCTACCCGTCCCTCCAACCTTTCCTAGGCCAGCCTCTACCTCACCTTCCTTTCACTACAGATTTATATGCTCTTCAAGTCATTCTGTTTCATTCCATCCTCTCTAAATGTCTGAGCCACTTCAACAACCCCTCCTCAGCCCTCTGGGTAATACTTTTAGTAACCCCGCACCACCTCCTAATTTCCACACTATGGATTCTCTGCACACCACACATTGCCCTCAGACATGACATCTCCATTGCCTCCAGCCTTTTCCTTGCTACAACATTCACCACCCATGCTTCACACCTATATAAGAGCATTGAAATAACTATACTTTCATACATTTCCCTATTTGCTTCCATGGATAACGTTCTTTGTCTCTACAGACTCCTTAGTGCACCATTCACCTTCTCCCTCCCCCCCTCGCCAGTTCTATGATTCACCTCGTCTCACAGATCCAGCTGCTGACATGTCCACTCCCAGATATCTGAGTACATTCACTTCCTCCATGTTCCATCCCTCCAATCTTATATCCAGTCTTTCATTACTAAATATTTTATTATCCTCGTCACCTTACTCTTTCCTATGTTCACTTTTAATTTCCTTCTTTTATATACCCTTCCAAACTTGTCCACCAACCTCTTTATCTTCTCTTCAGACTCTCCCAAAAGCACAGTGTCATCAGTAAAGAATACAAACTTGTTCTGCTCAGTATTTTGTAAAGTGTCTAGTATTAGTTGCTTGCTATAAATTTCCAATGTTCTTTACATACCAAAGTAATTTATTTCAGCATTACACTGACGTCCAGACTATGAACTTTATTAATTCAATAATTTTTTTTTTTTTCAACAAGTCGGCCGTCTCCCACCGAGGCAGGGTGACCTAAAAAGAAAGAAAATCCCCTAAAAGAAAATACTTTCATCATCATTCAACACTTTCACCTCACTCACATATAATCAGTGTTTTTGCAGAGGTGCTCAGAACACAACAGTTAGAAGCATATACGTATAAAGATACATAAGAAAGAAGGAACACTGCAAAAGGCCTACTGACCCATGCGGAGCAGGTCCATGTCCCCCCCCCGGATTAGACCAATGACCCCCCCCCCCCCGGATTATCCCAATGACCCACCCAGTCTGGTCATCCCCACTCAAGGATGGAGCACTGTACCAGACCCAGCAGCACAAGCTAGTCAGGTCCAACTCATACCCACCCACACCCACTCATGTATTTATCTAACCTATTTTTAAAACTTCACAACGTTTTAGCCTCGATAACTGTACTCGGGAGCTTGTTCCACTCGTCCACAACTCTATTACCAAAGCAGTACTTTCCTATATCCTTCCTGAATCTGAATTTTTCCAACTTGAAACCATTGCTGCGAGTCCTGTCTTGGCTGGAAATTTTCAGCACACTATTTACATCCCCTTTCTTTATTCCTGTTTTCCATTTATACACCTCGATCATATCCCCCCTAATTCTACGCCTTTTGAGAGAGTGCAAATTCAGGGCCTTCAGTCTATCCTCATAACTGCTAATATCCCGAACCCCTCCTTCAGAGTGTAGGCACTGTACTTCCCATTTCCAGGATACAAGTCTGGCTATATAAAAATAACCGGTTTCCCTGAATCCCTTCACTAAATATTACCCTGCTCACACTCCAACAGATCGTCAGGTCCCAAATACCATTCGTCTCCATTCACTCCTATCGAACACGCTCATGCACTCCTGCTGGAAGTCCAAGCCCCTCACCCAAAAAAAAACCTCCCTTGCCCCTTCCTTCCAACCTTTTCGAGGACGACCCCTACCCTGCCTTCCTTCTCCTACAGATTTAAATGCTCTCCATGTCATTCTACTTTGATCCATTCTCTCTAAATGACCAAACCACCTCAACAACCCCTCTTCAGCCCTCTGACTAATACTTTTATTAACTCCACACCTTCTCCTAATTTCCACACTCCGAATTTTCTGCATAATATTTACACCACACATTGTCCTTAGACAGAACATCTTCACTGCCTCCAACCGCCTCCTCGCTGCTGCATTCACAACCCAAGCTTCACACCCATGTAAGAGTGTTGGTACTACTATACTTTCATACATTCCCTTCTTTGCCTCCATAGATAATGTTTTTTGACTCCACATATACCTCAATGCACCACTCACCTTTTTTCCCTCATCAATTCTATGATTGACCTCATCCTTCATAAATCCATCCGCCGACACGTCAACTCCCAAGTATCTGAAAATATTCCCTTCTTCCATACTCCTCCTCCCCAATTTGATATCCAATTTTTCTTTATCTAAATCATTTGATACCCTCATCACCTTTTTTCTATGTTCACTTTCAACTTTCTACCTTTACACACACTCCCAAACTCATCCACTAACTTTTGCAATTTTTCTTTAGAATCTCCCATAAGCACAGTATCATCAGCAAAAAGTAACTGTGTCAATTCCCATTTTGTATTTGATTCTCCATAATTTAATCCCACCCCTCTCCTGAACACCCTAGCATTTACTTCTTTTACAATCCCATCTATAAATAGTATATTAAACAACCATGGTGACATTACACATCCCTGTCTAAGACCTACTTTTACTGAGAAGTAGTCTCCCTCTCTTCTACACACCCTAACCTGAGCCTCACTATCCTCATAAAAACTCTTTACAGCATTTAGTAACTTACCACCTATTCCATATACTTGCAACATATGCCACATTGCTCCCCTATCCACTCTATCATATGCCTTTGGGATATTAACAGTTTGGAGGGATATGTTGTGTATCTTCATACGTATATGCTTCTAAACTGTTGTGTTCTGAGCACTTCTGCAAAAACAGTGATTATGTGTGAGTGAGGTGAAAGTGTTGAATGATGATGAAAGTATTTTCTTTTTGGGGATTTTCTTTCTTTTTGGGTCACCCTGCCTCGGTGGGAGACGGCTGAATTGTTGAAAAAAAAAAAAATTATAATTAACTTTTGCTGGGGGCAAGGGGCTAGTAACCCCTTCTCCTGTATAAATTACTAAATTTAAAAAGAGAAACTTAAATTTTTCATTTTTTGGGCCACCCTGCCTTGGTGGGATATGGCTGGTTTGTTGAAAAAAAAAAATTATTTTACTTTTAGTGTATTACAATACTGTAGTACAATATTGTATGTATACAGTGGACCCCCGGTTAACGATGTTTTTTCACTCCAGAAGTATGTTCAGGTGCCAGTACTGACCGAATTTTTTCCCATAAGAAATATTGTGAAGTAGATTAGTCCATTTCAGACCCCCAAACATACACGTGCAAACGCACTTACATAAATACACTTACATAATTGGTCGCATTCGGAGGTAATCGTTATGCGGGGGTCCACTGTATACAGTTTTTAGAAAATTCTTTTGCCTAACATTGACTTATTTGTGTCTAAATTATTTAATTAAACAAATTAATCTCCCTTATTGTGTTTTCCTTCTCATGTACCGCTCTTCAACTTGTGTATAAGTTGCATATCTTGGGTGATAAGTTACTAGAGTGCTAGGAGGCTGATCATGATTAAAGATAACCTGGGTCACACAAGTCATCATGCAGTATTTATCTTGGTACTTGACTGCTATACTTTGTGTGTTGTGGTGTTTCTGAAGTGTCTTATCACCACATTACAATGACTTGGCTGCTTTCTCTTCCTTAATATGCATAAAGTGAGTGCTTCTGTCTCTTATGTGGTAACCAGTCTTCTTACTTGGCACAACTAGCAGTCTGTAAAAATTACTTTCAGTTGATTGACATGCCTTGTATGCTGTTTTATGAGTGAGTATGCTTTTTTATTAAGAAGAGTACTGAATGAACTTCTAAGTCTAAGTGGGGCATAAATAATGCAACTACCATGTTTTATCTTGCTTCTTTGTCGGCTAGATTTTTTTTAATTTACAAAATTCCTCTTCATGTAAAAGAGCCGCCATTCATAGTAGATTGTAATGGTGTGCTGTACTTTTTAGTTTTTGTACAATGAAAGAACAGCCATACACAACAGTGTATAACTGTATTATATTGTTACATTATTCTAAGGGGATTTTCTTCCTTCAGTTTGTCTTCAAGTATGATCTTTGTATAAGGCATCTTATTGTTTTGTTTTTATTTTTGTCATATTCATTCAGTCTTTTAGTATTATGAATATTACACTCTCCTGTTCATATTCTTCTGCCCATCTTGTAATCTAAGACCCACAGCAGGAGACACTTGCCCAGTTTCCTGATCAACCTTACTTAACCTCTCTTGTAATCAATAAGGAACATTTATTCATGTACAACATTTAATATTACAACCTGTTAATACATTCATTAAAAGGTTTCGAATGTGCAACACATGACACGACATAAACTTTTTCCTCTTGTTTATTAATTTTATTAATTTGTCAGACAGAAATTGTTTTCATCCTAGTCTTCTGTGCCAGTGAGCTGGTATAGAGTATGTGTGATAGAATATTTATTTTGGTTGATTTTGTTCTTACTCTGCTAAGTGCTGGAGATTAAGTTTATGGAGGCCTCTGAAGGATCCTGTGTCAGGATTAAACTGGTATGCTTTGCTGATTGAAAAGATTCTATACATAGTTTTTATTTTATAGATGAATTATGCTTATCTTTTAAAAATAGTTTTAAGAAATATATTCTAAAAGAGTGAGTGAGAGAGTGAGAGTGAGTGAGCAAGACAGTGAGAGTGAGACGGTGAGAGTGAGACGGTGAGAGTGAGACGGTGAGAGTGAGACGGTGAGAGTGAGAGACGGTGAGAGTGAGAGACGGTGAGAGTGAGAGACGGTGAGAGTGAGAGACGGTGAGAGTGAGAGACGGTGAGAGTGAGAGACGGTGAGAGTGAGAGGCGGTGAGAGTGAGAGGCGGTGAGAGTGAGAGGCGGTGAGAGTGAGAGGCGGTGAGAGTGAGAGGCGGTGAGAGTGAGAGGCGGTGAGAGTGAGAGGCGGTGAGAGTGAGAGGCGGTGAGAGTGAGAGGCGGTGAGAGTGAGAGGCGGTGAGAGTGAGAGGCGGTGAGAGTGAGAGGCGGTGAGAGTGAGAGGCGGTGAGAGTGAGAGGCGGTGAGAGTGAGAGGCGGTGAGAGTGAGAGGCGGTGAGAGTGAGAGGCGGTGAGAGTGAGAGGCGGTGAGAGTGAGAGGCGGTGAGAGTGAGAGGCGGTGAGAGTGAGAGGCGGTGAGAGTGAGAGGCGGTGAGAGTGAGAGGCGGTGAGAGTGAGAGGCGGTGAGAGTGAGAGGCGGTGAGAGTGAGAGGCGGTGAGAGTGAGAGGCGGTGAGAGTGAGAGGCGGTGAGAGTGAGAGGCGGTGAGAGTGAGAGGCGGTGAGAGTGAGAGGCGGTGAGAGTGAGAGGCGGTGAGAGTGAGAGGCGGTGAGAGTGAGAGGCGGTGAGAGTGAGAGGCGGTGAGAGTGAGAGGCGGTGAGAGTGAGAGGCGGTGAGAGTGAGAGGCGGTGAGAGTGAGAGGCGGTGAGAGTGAGAGGCGGTGAGAGTGAGAGGCGGTGAGAGTGAGAGGCGGTGAGAGTGAGAGGCGGTGAGAGTGAGAGGCGGTGAGAGTGAGAGGCGGTGAGAGTGAGAGGCGGTGAGAGTGAGAGAGAGAGAGGGTGAGAGAGAGAGAGGGTGAGACAGTGAGAGTGAGAGAGAGGGTGATACAGTGAGAGTGAGAGAGAGGGTGAGACAGTGAGAGTGAGGGTGAGACAGCAAGGGAGAGAGAGGGTGAGTCAGAGAGTGAGTGAGTGAGACGGTGAGTCAGAGAGTGAGTGAGTGAGACGGTGAGACAGCAAGAGAGAGAGAGAGAGAGAGAGAGAGAGGGTGAGACAGAGAAAGGGTGAGACAGAGAAAGGGTGAGACAGAGAGTGAGTGGGTGGGTGAGAGTGAATGTGTACTCGTCTAATTGTGGTTGCAGGGGTAGAGACTCAGCTCCTGGCCCCACCTCTTCACTGACCACTCCTGGGTCCTCCCTCTCCCTGCTCCATGAACTTTATCATACCTCGTCTTAAAACTGTGTATGGTTCCTGCCTCCACTACATCACTTGCCAGACTATTCCACTTCCTAACAACTCTGTGGCTGAAGAAATACTTTCTAACATCCCTTTGACTCATCTGAGTCTTTACCTTCCAATTGTGACCCCTTGTTTCTGTGTCCCATCTCTGGAACATCCTGTCTCTGTCCACCTTGTCCATTCCCTGCAGTATTTTGTATGTCATTATCATGTCTCCCCTGACCCTCCTGTCTTCCAGTGTCATCAGGCCGATTTCCCTCAACCTTTTTTTGTAGGACATTCTCCTGAGCTCCAGAACTAACCTTGTTGCAAACCTTTGCACTTTCTCTAATTTCTCGATGTGCTTGACAAGGTGTGGGTTCCAAACTGGTACTGCATACTCCAGTATGGGCCTGATGTACACAGTGTACAGTGTCTTGAACAATTCCTTACTAAGGTATTGGAATGCTATTCTCAGGTTTGCTAGGCTCCCATATGCTGCAGCAGTTATCTGGTTGTGTGCTTCCGGAGATATGCTCAGTGTTATGCTCACCCCAAGATCTTTCTCCTTGCGTGAGGTTTGCAGTCTTTAGCCACCTAGCAGATACTCTGTCTGTGGTCTTCTTTGCCCTTCCCCAATCTTCATGACTTTGCATTTGGCGGGGTTGAATTCGAGAAGCCAGTTGCTGGACCACGTGTTCAGCCTGTCCAGGTCTCTTTGTAGTACTGCCTGATCCTCATCTGATTTGATTCTCCTCATTAACTTCATATCACCTGCAAACAGGGACACTTCTGAGTCTATCCCTTCCATCATCTCATTCACATATACCAAAACTAGCACTGGTCCTCGGACCGACCCCTGTGGGACCCCGCTTGTCACAGGCACCCACTGTAATACCTCATCATGTACCATGACTCGTTGTTGCCTTCCTGTCAGGTATTCTCTGATCCATTGTAGTGCCCTTCCTGTTATACATGCCTGATCCTCCAGCTTCTGCACTAATCTCTGGTGAGGAACTGTCGAAGGCCTTCCTGCTGTCCAGGAAAATGCAATCGACCCACCCCTCTCTCTCATGTCTTACTTCTGTTACTTTGTCATAAAACTCCAGAAGGTTTGTGACACAGGATTTGCCCTCCATGAATCTGTGCTGGTTGTCATTTATAATCTTGTTCCATTCCAGGTGCTTCACCACTCTCCTGATAATCTTCTCCATGACTTTGCATACTATACACGTCAGTGACACTGGTCTGTAATTTAGGGCCTCATTGCTGTCTCCTTTCTTAATAATGGGGACTACATTTGCCG
The DNA here is from genome assembly GCF_038502225.1 of Cherax quadricarinatus. Taxonomy (NCBI): domain Eukaryota; kingdom Metazoa; phylum Arthropoda; class Malacostraca; order Decapoda; family Parastacidae; genus Cherax; species Cherax quadricarinatus. Next base: position 5,930,108 of record NC_091296.1, on the reverse strand, counting down.
TCTTCCATATCTGTGTGTGTGTGTGTGTGTGTGTGTGTGTGTGTGTGTGTGTGTGTGTGTGTGTGTGTATACGTGTGTATACGTGTGTGCAAATGTAGGCTGCATTGCATTTGTCATACACTTAATACAATAGTGATGGCTTATGAATGGACTCTTGAGAATTTTCAGAATCATACACATTAGGGATGTCGTAATTGACTCACATGTGCACTTGTGCGATTGCAGGTCCCATGATGATAATTGTGCAGAAAGTTACAGCTCTGGCCTACAGCCTACATGATGGACTGTCTGGGCTAAAAGATGAGAAGCTTACACCATTTCAGCGTCAGTTTGTCCTAAGGTTAGCAGTATCTTCAGTTCTCATGATACCATCATTATGATTTTAGTTTTCTAAGTTGTTGTAGCTCATAAAGTTCATAGTGAAATAATAATGGTAGAATTACTGACAGTATGTTAAGTAAAAGGACACGTGTAAGTAATGTGACGTTTTATTGTGGTAACATTTCACTCGCCAGGAGCCTCATCAAGCTGTTACCAGATTGTCAAAGCTCCTGAAGAGCAAAACATTGCCACAATAAAATATCACATTAGTTGCACATGTGTTGTTTTATCTAACAAAGTTCATAGTGTATTTTGTTGATAAGAGAAAATGTAGATGCACTTATCAAGTTCTTAGCCAACTTAGTAAAATTGTTTGTACCTGTATATACTGAAACAGTCTATGAATGTTTTGTAAAAGAATAAATTAATTTATTCTTTTAAGTGAAAACAAAGTTTTAATAGATTTCAGTTGGTTTAAAACAACCTGGTATATTTTGGATTCGGCTGTTGATCTGGTTGTCTGTTGTGTAGTGTGTTATGTTAATTTAATATTAACATGTGTGTTATGTTATTTTAATATTAACATCTTAAAATTCTAGCTAAACAAAATTAGTGAATTTCTTGACAGTATGCAATTTGGTATTATAAGTTGACGCTGATAAATAAGGTGACTGTTGTCAGGGTAAGATTGATATTGCAGGTACTGCTCTGCCTTGCAGAATCAATAAGATATGATGGCTTGTGATTCATTGCAAGTGGATGACCATAGGGTTTTAAAAGTTTTGGGAACATTCCCATGCAGACTTCAAACACAGGAAAGGAGAAAGTGAAGAGTATTGTGATATTGATAAAGAGAATGGGGGTCCTTGATAAAGGTGAAACAAGAATATGTAGTCCTTCTTAACTTGGTTGTTTAAGGTGAGACATGGTCATGGAGTGAGTCATTAATGTTCAGGTCGCTGAAATTATTTTTTAAATAGAATATATATTGGAAAGTATATATATGTGGGGAATTAGGAGAAAACATGAAATATGGTGTGTGTGTGAAGCCATAAGACAGTTGAGAAATACTTCTTGGTGGTTATGAGATGTTTAGAGAGTGACGTCTGACAGGAATAGAGGGAGAATAGCAAAGCACAAAAGGCAAGAGTAATGGTTACATATCATATATTCAGGAAGAGTATATGAGAAAAATATGTACAGTATACTTTTGTGGAAAGATAAACAGGCAAGATTACATAAAATTGTAAGATGTTTGATCAATCCTGAACCATTATTAACCCTTTCAGGGTCCAGAGGCCAAATTTCAAAGTCTGCACCAGGGTCCAAGAATTTTCAAAAAATAATTGTTATTTTTTCTTGTGAAATGGTAGAGAATCTTTTTCTTAAGGTAATAAAACAAAAAGTACAAAATTTGATGGAAAATTGACGAAATTATGATCTCGTGATTTTGATGTGTCAGCGATATTTACGCATCGGCAATTTTGCGGACTTTGACTCTCATTTTAGGCCAATTACATTATTCCAATCGACCAAATTCTTAGCTATTTCACTAGTATTACTTCTATCGATTGAGCATGAGAAATTGCCAAGTCAACAGTTTTAACTACAAAATAGTGATTCGAAATTGGTAATTAGGCCAATTTAATGCAAAGTTCAAAATATTCCAATTTCAAAGTAGGGTTCAGGATAAACAATGCAGGCATCCCTGGCGCTAAACTAACATTTCCTCTGATCATTAGTTACGTTTTCAGGCTTTACAAACGAATTCCATTTTTATTTTTTATTCACATAATGAGTTTTTATTCAAACCAAAAAATAGAAGATTTACTGTTATGCAATATTGTAATAATTGTGTAAATAATATCACCACATTTGTGAACGTATATTAGACCCACCAGCTGGCGTGTATTAGACGTGCGAGGTTATTTGTTTACTCTTGAACATTGGCAAAAATTTAACATTTCTGTTACTTTGAGCTCAGGTTCAAGACATTTCCAGTACTAAACCCAATCAAAATCACCTCTATTTCTGTAGTATCTATCAAATGAGACCAAGATATCGCAAATACAACTATAAAAAACATACGAAAAAACACTGCAAATTTGCTGTTTTAATCGAAAATTATGGTCTGTCTTTTTTCTCTCATTATGCACTGAGTGCTGCAGGATTTGTTTTATGTGGTGCACACATACCACATAGGTGTGTTCTCTCATATCTAGGCCAAAATTTACCGCTCACAGCTTATCAGAGTGAGCTGAGCTCATGGCGTAGATCTACGGTTTGGACCCTCAACATAAAGCAGTAGATCTATGGCACGGACCCTGAAAGAGTTAAGTTACCTGTGGCTCATTGATGGCTTCAGGATAGACAGAAACTTCAGCCAATTTTCTTATACAGTTATTGTTAGTTGTGAATTGTTGCAGCCAGAGTATTAAGACATTCTTCACATACCCTTCATATAAGCATTTGCACTTGTGTAGCTAAAACATCAGAGAAACTTAGTAGAGAAGAGAGAATTAAACAACGAGACTAACAATACATTAATCGATAAATAATTTAGTTTCATATGAGCATGATCTTCTATATCTTAACCTACTGTCTTATTAAACTTAAAAATTAGTCATATATAGGTGATTAATTTGCAAATTAAAAAAATATAGGAGGTACAAGTTAGTACCATGCAGAGGATAATACAGTGGTACCTCGAGTTACGAATTTAATTTGTAACTCGAGTACCGATATTGAACAAATTTGTTCCCATAAGGAGTAATGTAGGTTAGATTAGTCAATTTCATACCCCCAAAAATACACTTACAAAAGCACTTATAAAAATACACTTACATAATTGTTCGAGTTGGGAGCTGTACAAAACTCAGGGTACCACTTTAGGTTTAGGGGATTAAAGAAAGTCTTCATATGGCTCGATTGCTGCTGTTGTATTGTGTCTGGGAAAACATTTTAATATATGTAAAAGATTTCCCAGAAACAAAAATATCTAAAACAGAAAAACAGAATGATTATAAAATGAAAATAGATAACTTATTTGGTGTGAAGAATGGATGGTGGATTTTAATGTGAATAAGTGTAGTGAGAGAGATGGGTGAAAGTGAAAACACTCTCCATGATAATTACAGGTAGTTATTTCATCTTAAGAATATCAGATAATAAGAGGTATCTCCAGTCATTATAAATGCACAGTTCTCGCCTCAAATTCACATTAATGCACTTTTAAACATGTTATATTCAATATTATCTAATTTAAATGTGGCTTTTATTTATCAAAAGGAAGGTAGGTTACAGATCTTTTTAAAATTTGATGTTGTGTTAGACCATTTGAAAGGGAAGTATTTTATAGCTAGTTTTACTATTGGTGTGCTGCTTCACTACTTTGGGAGTTATATAATCCATCTCTTAATTATACAAAAATCATATGAATTACAAAAAAGTGAAAATGCAGACTGAGGTTGTAGTCTAGCTCATTATGCTGGTGCAGTGAAATTATATTTCATATCATCAAACTCTAATTCTAATTTAGTTTTGCATCCAGATCAGCATAAGTTACATAAACAGGACATAACTTGGTTCTAGTTCTAGTTCACTGGTATGATCTTCGCATGAATCTACGTACATCTCTAGAAGATGTTCAATTATACATATAAGATGGCACAACCCATAACCTGTCCCCCACCCCTTCCCATCCCTCGGCTTAGGCAAGTGGTCTAGAGATTTAACAATTGGTTATTCCATTTTTGGGCTAAATTACGGCATTTATGGATTTGGAAAAGGCGTATGACAGGGTGGATAGGGGGGCAATGTGGCAGATGTTGCAAGTGTATGGTGTAGGAGGTAGGTTACTGAAAGCAGTGAAGAGTTTTTACGAGGATAGTGAGGCTCAAGTTAGAGTATGTAGGAAAGAGGGAAATTTTTTCCCAGTAAAAGTAGGCCTTAGACAAGGATGTGTGATGTCACCGTGGTTGTTTAATATATTTATAGATGGGGTTGTAAGAGAAGTAAATGCGAGGGTCTTGGCAAGAGGCGTGGAGTTAAAAGATAAAGAATCACACACAAAGTGGGAGTTGTCACAGCTGCTCTTTGCTGATGACACTGTGCTCTTGGGAGATTCTGAAGAGAAGTTGCAGAGATTGGTGGATGAATTTGGTAGGGTGTGCAAAAGAAGAAAATTAAAGGTGAATACAGGAAAGAGTAAGGTTATGAGGATAACAAAAAGATTAGGTGATGAAAGATTGAATATCAGATTGGAGGGAGAGAGTATGGAGGAGGTGAACGTATTCAGATATTTGGGAGTGGACGTGTCAGCGGATGGGTCTATGAAAGATGAGGTGAATCATAGAATTGATGAGGGAAAAAGAGTGAGTGGTGCACTTAGGAGTCTGTGGAGACAAAGAACTTTGTCCTTGGAGGCAAAGAGGGGAATGTATGAGAGTATAGTTTTACCAACGCTCTTATATGGGTGTGAAGCGTGGGTGATGAATGTTGCAGCGAGGAGAAGGCTGGAGGCAGTGGAGATGTCATGTCTGAGGGCAATGTGTGGTGTGAATATAATGCAGAGAATTCGTAGTTTGGAAGTTAGGAGGAGGTGCGGGATTACCAAAACTGTTGTCCAGAGGGCTGAGGAAGGGTTGTTGAGGTGGTTCGGACATGTAGAGAGAATGGAGCGAAACAGAATGACTTCAAGAGTGTATCAGTCTGTAGTGGAAGGAAGGCGGGGTAGGGGTCGGCCTAGGAAGGGTTGGAGGGAGGGGGTAAAGGAGGTTTTGTGTGCGAGGGGCTTGGACTTCCAGCAGGCATGCGTGAGCGTGTTTGATAGGAGTGAATGGAGACAAATGGTTTTTAATACTTGACGTGCAAAGTAACATTTATGAAGGGATTCAGGGAAACCGGCAGGCCGGACTTGAGTCCTGGAGATGGGAAGTACAGTGCCTGCACTCTGAAGGAGGGGTGTTAATGTTGCAGTTTAAAAACGGTAGTGTAAAGCACCCTTCTGGCAAGACAGTGATGGAGTGAATGATGGTGAAAGTTTTTCTTTTTCGGGCCACCCTGCCTTGGTGGGAATCGGCCGGTGTGATAATAAAAAAAAAAAAAAATAAATTGCATTCAGCCATAGCAGGAAGATACATCCCAAGACACTGGGCATGCTGGGCACATAATTATAGTTATAGGGGTTAACATGTTCCTCACTACCCTAGCAGGTACTAGAAGACACAAGAGTTTAAATAACATGAAAGTACTGTATCTAAAACATTATGGTTATCAAACTACAAGAAGATCAAAGTTTATTACTCGTAAGAAATATAAATTACAGAATGAAATGAGAATGAAATTGCTTAACTTGCCTTAACTGCAAAATAAAGCAGTTTGTAATAAAGTTGGTGTCCTTTTACTTAAAATAAAACAGGGGATATGTTAGCATCTTATAGACTCAGGGAAGGTATGTTAAAACATGGTTGTGAAAATAGGCTACAATTAGTAACAGGGAGGACAAGTAGATTGTCTAATTAAATCAGAAGTCGGTAATATTTCTTAATCAATAGCATACAGAACGAATTTGATGATTGGAACATAATTTTTTTTATAATGAAATACATATGTACACAGTACGACACAAAAGGAGCATAACTTTCTTCCAACCAATACAAATATAGTGCCATAGGTTATTACAAATATTGAAGCTAATTTCTTTCATGTGCACATGGAAAGTGATATACTGTACTAGCTACTAAAGGACATTTTTAAACTCTAAAAAATTCCTAATATTTGTATATACGTATTGTACTGTATATACACGTACAATAGAATACTTTGCTGCATCAGTGGATATGCCCAATTTTACAATTAGATAAAAGTCTCTCTCTATAAGTAGCAAACAAAGGATTGAACCTTCGGTACTCTTTGCTGAATGACCTAACAGTTCACAAAGTATAATACAGTGGACCCCCGCATAACGATTACCTCCGAATGCGACCAATTATGTAAGTGTATTTATGTAAGTGCGTTTGTACGTGTATGTTTGGGGGTCTGAAAGGAATAATCTACTTCACAATATTCCTTATGGGAATAAATTCGGTCAGTACTGGCACCTGAACATACTTATGGAGTGAAAAAATATCGTTAACCGGGGGTCCACTGTACTTAGTAATAATAATAATACATAATAATTCGTAGCAAACAAGAAGAAATAATCATGGATAGTATTGTCATGTTGTGTACTGATTATGAAGAAGAGGGAAACTTATTTGCACTTACTATTTACTAATACTAATTACTCTAAGACTGTAGGGTAGTATATTTAGCAATATGATGTTATTGATAGTGGTGAGTTTGAAAACGAAGCAAGCATTGAAACTGTATATCACACTCAGGACTTGTCCATGTACTTAACAGAAAGAAGCCCACTGCAATAGAGTACTTCGGCTACGTGCTAAATTTCCATTCACTCCTTGCTGGTCCGTTCTTCATGTTTGCCGACTATCAGGATTTTGTTGAGGGGACCAATTATAGGAAGCGAGCTCTCGAAACCTCGACAGCAATAGTAAGCACCTTCACAAGTATTTTGGCAGAGAACATTTTCAGTAGGTAATAAACCATTCAGCAAGAGCTGGTCATGCACACTCTTTCCCTTCTTAAATTATTCAGTTCACAGCATCCCTTAGGAGATCTCAGGGATTTTAAATCTTCTTGTTATTCTTCTCACTAATAACTCTTTTCTTAAACTCTGACTTTCAGTATTTTCCTGCTTCATTTTTTTCCATATGCAGCACTGCATGTGTGCTCAGGGAACAACTATTCTGCACATTCTTGTCAGTTTACGTGAGTGGCTCATGCTGCTTGTGCACTTGTGGGAATCTCTCGTTCTATTCTCATTCATGTGGGTCAGTGGATGCATAAGAACATAAAGGAGGAACACTGTAGAAGGCCTCTTGGTCTATACTAGGCAAGTCAATCTCAAGACAAAACATACTAAAAAAAAATATACCTAACCCATTTTCAGTGGATTGTAACTTCTACAGGAAGATTAGTAAACCAATAAGTATTTTCTTTTAAAAATTTAAGATGGTAGAATGTTTGGGGTAAGACTAATCTAAATTATATGAAGATATACAGTAAACTCTCTCATAATGCATGGGTTACATTCCTGAAAATTGGAAATGTTATAAAAAAAAAATTGCATGAAAAAATGAACATATTGAAAAAATAAGTTATGTTGTAAACACTTCTAAATTTGTCAATAAAGTTTTTTGTTTACTATTACACTAAGGTAAAAATTACTACAGTATGACTTTCCACACATTACTTGAAGCATGTCAAGAGTACGAGGAGGGTTAATGTGGGCCTGTTAGGCGTCGGTCTGGAGTTTTACGACATGCTAGCCGCGAGTTCAATCCCTGCCCGTACTGTGGCCTATTAAGCTAAGTTGGAGATAGTAGAGTTTGTAAGCTGACACACACTGAGTACATTTCAGTATCATAAAAAAAGCCACATTTCCTTGCTAAATTGCACCAAACAGGAACTTGTCACTTTCTTCTTTCAACGTACCGGCCGTATCCCACCGAGGTGGGGTGGCCCAAAAGGAAAAACGAAAGTTTCTCCTTTCAAATTTAGTAATATATACAGAAGGGGTTACTAGCCCCTTGCTCCCGGCATTTTAGTCACCTCTTATGACACGCATGGCTTACGGAGGAAGAATTCTGTTCCACTTCACCATGGACATAAGAGGAAATAAACAAGAACAAGAACTAGAAAGAAAATAGAAAACCCAGAGGGATGTGTATATATGTACATGTATATGTATATGCTTGTACATGTATGTGTAGTTTGACCTAAGTGTAAGTAGAAGTAGCAAGATGTACCTGAAATCTTACATGTTTGAGACAGAAAAAAGACATCAGCAATCCTACCAGCATGTAAAACAATTACAGGTTTCCGTTTTACTCACTTGGCAGGACGGTAGTACCTCCCTGGGCGGAACTTGTCACATCTACACCAAACAAACCTATAATAAAGATGAATGCATTGGAAAGTACAGTAATAACAAAAAAAAATGTAATAACACTTGTAAAATGGTGTGGGAAGCTGTCCCCCACTTGAAATAAATAAATCTAATGCAGGCTCAGTGATGATGCATCTGCTAATAAATTTAGTGTAGCAGTTGGTAACATTGACTGGCTGAGAGAATGTGACAGTCAAAACATTAACTTATGTCCACATATTCCTACAAAGAATAACAAACTTCTACAGTAAACATTGTTCTTTAAATTGAAAACCAAACAGATCACAACAGAGTTTGACTGGAGCATGAGTAAGCAGTAGCATCCTCAGATACCTTGACAAATAGCCCAGCTATGAAAAGCAATACAGTTGGGGGCTTAATATCCAAAGAACTAGCAAAACAATAAACAGTTGTATATATGATAATAGGTTCAATGAAACAAAAGGAGAAGTAAATAAAAGGATACCAGTGAGAGGCCTCTTGATCCAAGGAACTGGACATTTTACCTTTGGATTGAACCTGAAATCCTATAAACTAGTATTATTAATGTTAAGAAAGCTGCATCTCCACTATTATCTTTCACAAACAAGTTATCAAGGGTTATGCCACTCCACAAAAGTGGAGACCTAACAGAAATAAACTACAGGCCAATTTCTAACTTGCCATTATTATCTAAAAAAAAAATTAAAAATTATATTACAAAAATGTATACATACATAACTAAACAATGTTGTTTTCCTTGCTAGTTTGATTTTCTCTCAAAAAATATGAATGATCCAACAATAAAAATTCTTGACATAATCTATTATTTTTTAATAAACCTGGCATCTCCCATCAAGGTAGGGTGACCAAATGAGAGAGGAAAAAAAAAATTCACCATCACTCGTTCACTGTCTTCTTAGAAGCATGCTGACATTAAGGTTCAGGTGCCCTCTGAACTGCAACATCCTCACTCCTTCAAAATGTAGGCACTGTACTTCCCACCTCCTGGATGTATGTCAAATCTTTATCCAGTATGTTCACACTCACATATTGGATTCTTAAACCCATACCACTTTAAAACTCCTTCACACCCTCCCTCCAGCCCTTCCTGGGATGACCCCCATCCCTCTTTCCACTCTGGATTTATATACTTTCTTGGCTATCTTATTCTGCTTCATTCTCTGAATGTCCAAACCTCCTCAACAATCTTCGCTACTCTCTGAACATAACTTTTTTAAACCACACACCATCTTCTAATTTTTACACTCTGAATTCTTTGCGTAATGTCCACACCACACATTGCTCTCATATATGATGTCTTCACTCCTTCTATCTTCCTCTTTATTTCAGTGTTTATTTTTGTGATTTATTAACCCTTAAACTGTCCAAACATAGATCTACGTTTTTTCAACATTTGAAAGTATGTAAAAAACGTAGATCTTCTTTTTGTTTTTTTACATTTGAAAACGTGTAAAAAAAACTTTGATCTACGTTTTTTTTGTTATATTTGAAAATATGTAAAAAAAACATAGATCTACTTTTGGAGCACTACGCATGTGAACATAGATCTGTTTGGACAGTTTAAGGGTTAAATTAGCAGTTGACTGATCAGTGCATGGTGATTGGCTCTAAATTACAGAAGGACCCAACTTACAAGAGCTGCATTCCTAGTGTAGAGCTTACTGTGTAAAAAATATTAGTACAGAGGATGGTTAGGTTTCATGTATGTTTGTACTGAATATTGATAGTTGTAAAAATATAATTGGTTCTTAAGTGCCCTATTCAAAAGGGCAGAAATGTTTTACCTGGGATGAATGTTATAAATTGGTGAATAATGATGGCATATCCATGGAATATTGTGTATATGCTGCATACAGTATAGACCAAATATGAGTAGGTTTGTATTCTTTATTTTTCTTCCAGAATTCGCTTGACAGCAACAGGAATAAAAGTCCAACAGGCATAAAAGTCATGGACACTCCAAAGACAGCCTCTAAGCCTGAGGATGAGCCTAACCCTATCAGTGTGTCCCTCTACAAGGCTGGCTTCTCTGCTATCTGTGCTGTTGTTACTGTTTGTATTCTGCCCAAATTCCCTGTCTCCTATCTCACAGGTAAAACTGCTCACAAGTTCTCAAAACAATAACCTATTATGCCTGTCACTCTCAGCAGGGGTAAAAGTAATATAGTGTAGATTTGTACAGCTTAGTAGTTATGTTCCTGAAAGTAATAGTGTACTAATAATCTTGTTCATTTATTTTTTTTATTAATACATCGGCCGATTCCCACCAAGGTAGGGTGGTCCGAAAAAGGAAAACTTTCATTATCATTCACTCCATCACTGTCTTGCCAGAGGCATGCTTACATTACAGTTATAAAACTGCAACATAAACACCCCTCCTTCAGAGTACAGACACTGTACTTCCCATCTCCAGGACTTAGGTCCAGCCTGCAAGTTTCCCTGAATCCCTTCATAAATATTACCCTGCTCACACTTCAACAGCACATCAAGTCCTAAAAACTGTTTGTCTTCGTTCACTCCTATCTAACATGCTCATGCATGCTTGCTGGAAGTCCAAGCCCCTTGCACACCAAACCTCCTTTACCCTCTCCCTCCAACCTTTCCTAGGCCAACCTCTACCCTGTCTTCCCTCTACTACAGATTTATACACTGTCAAAGTCATTCTATTTCCTTCCCTCCTCTCTACATGTCCGAATCACCTCAACAACCCCTCCTCAGCCCTCTGGATAATAGTTTTAGTAATCCTGCACTTCCTCCTAATTTCCAAACTACGAATTCTCTGCATTATTTTCACACCAGACATTGCCCTCAGACATGACATTTCCACTGCCTCCAGCCTTCTCCTTGTTGCATCATTCACCACCCATGCTTCTCATCCATACAAGAGCATTGGTATAACTAAACTCTCATACATTCCCCTCTTTGCTTCCATGGATAAAGTTCTTTGTCTCCACAGACTCCTCAGTGCACCACTCGCCTTTTTCCTCTCGTCAGTTATCTGATTCACCTCGTCTTTCATAGACCCTTCTACTGACATGTCCACTCCTAAATATCTGAATACATTCACCTCCCCCATACTCTCTCCCTCCAATCTGATATCCAATCTTTAGTTACCTAATGTTTTTGGTTTTCCTCATCACCTTACTCTTTCCTATATTCACTTTTAATTTTCGTCTTTTACATACCGTACCAAACTCATCCACCAACCTCTGTAACTTCTTTTCAGAATCTCCCAAAAGCACAGTGTCATTAGCAAAGAGCAACTGTGACAACTCCTACTTTGTGTTAGATTCTTTATCTTTTAACCCCACACCTTTTTACCAACACCTGAGCATTCACTTCTCTTACAACCCCATGGTGACATCACACATCCTTGTCTAAGGCATACTTTTACTGGGAAATAATCTCCCTCTCTTCTACATACTCTGAGCCTCACTATCCTTGTAAAAACTCTTCAGTGCTTTCAGTAACCTACCTCCTATTCCATACATTTGCAACATCTGCCACACTGCCTCCCCATCCACCCTGTCATATGCCTTTTCCAAATCCACAAATGCCACAAAAGCCTGTGCTGTAAAAAATTAAACAGTATACAGTAATGTATAGGAAAAATTTAATGAAACTAACATGCAAAATATCAGTGCTTTTATGTATTAAATGAGCTCACACATGTCTGCATAGTGTATAAAATTTCAATAATAAATGTGGAAAAAACAAAAAAATACAGATTATTTTTTCTGCAGAAGATGGTAGAATAGCACCTGCTTTGTGTACAGCAACATTGTTAGTGCCAATAAGATTAGGTAAGATTTGTTCAGATTTTTAACCCAGAGGGTTAGCTACCCAGGATAACCCATAAGTCAGTGCACCATTGAGAACTGTTTCTTATTTCCATTGGGGTCCTTCAGTTTTGTCCCCCAGGATGTGGCCCACACCAGTCGACTAACACCCAGGTACCTACTTGCTGCTAGTTGAACAGGGACAGCTGGTGTAAGGAAACATGCCCAGTGTTTCCACTCAAGCTGGGAATTGAACCACAGACACTGTGTGAGGCATGTGTGTTGCCAACTTAGCCATGGGTCTTGCAGTTAGTACTACTGTGAGCTTCCTCTCCCTTGTAAAGCATTGTAGACCTGTCAGTGTTGTTCCAAGATATATTTGTAATGTAAATTTCTTAATTAACTCCATGAAATACTGACATAAAAGCTTTGATTTTGGATGTGTAAAGCCAGGGTAACATTGCACTCGTACAATTATAAAAATGATAAATACAGTATGCACCTGGAGAAGAGAGAAGTGTAGAGGAGAGAGAGAGATTCTGGGAAATGTTGAGTGAATGCGTGGGGAGTTTTGAATCAAGTGTGAGAGTAATGGTGGTTGGGGATTTCAATGCTAAAGTGGGTAAAAATGTTATGGAGGGAGTAGTAGGTAAATTTAGGGTGCCAGGGGTAAATGTAAATGGGGAGCCTTCAATTGAGCTATGTGTAGAAAGAAATTTGGTAATAAGTAATACATATTTTATGAAAAAGAGGATAAATAAATATACAAGGTATGATGTAGCACGTAATGAAAGTAATTTGTTAGATTATGTATTGGTGATGACACTGTGCTCTTAGGAGATTCTGAAGAGAAGTTGCAGAGATTGGTGGATGAATTTGGTAGGGTGTGCAAAAGAAGAAAATTAAAGGTGAATACAGGAAAGAGTAAGGTTATGAGGATAACAAAAAGATTAGGTGATGAAAGATTGAATATCAGATTGGAGGGAGAGAGTATGGAGGAGGTGAATGTATTCAGATATTTGGGAGTGGACGTGTCAGCGGATGGGTCTATGAAAGATGAGGTGAATCATAGAATTGATGAGGGAAAAAGAGTGAGTGGTGCACTTAGGAGTCTGTGGAGACAAAGAACTTTGTCCTTGGAGGCAAAGAGGGAAATGTATGAGAGTATAGTTTTACCAACGCTCTTATATGGGTGTGAAGCATGGGTGATGAATGTTGCAGCGAGGAGAAGGCTGGAGGCAGTGGAGATGTCATGTCTGAGGGCAATGTGTGGTGTGAATATAATGCAGAGAATTCGTAGTTTGGAAGTTAGGAGGAGGTGCGGGATTACCAAAACTGTTGTCCAGAGGGCTGAGGAAGGGTTGTTGAGGTGGTTCGGACATGTAGAGAGAATGGAGCGAAACAGAATGACTTCAAGAGTGTATCAGTCTGTAGTGGAAGGAAGGCGGGGTAGGGGTCGGCCTAGGAAAGGTTGGAGAGAGGGGGTAAAGGAGGTTTTGTGTGCTAGGGGCTTGGACTTCCAGCAGGTATGCATGAGCGTGTTTGATAGGAGTGAATGGAGACAAATGGTTTTTAATACTTGACGTGCTGTTGGAGTGTGAGCAAAGTAACATTTATGAAGGGGTTCAGGGAAACCGGCAGGCCGGACTTGAGTCCTGGAGATGGGAAGTACAGTGCATGCACTCTGAAGGAGGGGTGTTAATGTTGCAGTTTAAAAACTGTAGTGTAAAGCACCCTTCTGGCAAGACAGTGATGGAGTGAATGATGGTGAAAGTTTTTCTTTTTCGGGCCACCCTGCCTTGGTGGGAATCGGCCAGTGTGATAATAAAAATAAAAAATGTATTGGTGGATAAAAGGTTGATGGGTAGGCTCCAGGATGTACATGTTTATAGAGGGGCAACTGATATATCGGATCATTATTTAGTTGTAGCTACAGTTAGAGTAAGAGGTAGATGGGAAAAGAGGAAGGTGGCAACAACAAGTAAGAGGGAGGTGAAAGTGTATAAACTAAGGGAGGAGGAAGTTCGGGTGAGATATAAGCGACTATTGGCAGAAAGGTGGGCTAGTGCAAAGATGAGTAGTGGGGGGGGTTGAAGAGGGTTGGAATAGTTTTAAAAATGCAGTATTAGAATGTGGGGCAGAAGTTTGTGGTTATAGGAGGGTGGGGGCAGGAGGAAAGAGGAGTGACTGGTGGAATGATGAAGTAAAGGGTGTGATAAAAGAGAAAAAGGTAGCTTATGAGAGGTTTTTACAAAGCAGAAGTGTTATAAGAAGAGCAGAGTATATGGAGAGTAAAAGAAAGGTGAAGAGAGTGCAAAAGGAGAGCAGATGATAGAGGGGGAGAGGCACTGTCAAGAAATTTTAATGAAAATAAGAAAAAATTTTGGAGTGAGTTAAACAAGTTAAGAAAGCCTAGGGAAAGTATGGATTTGTCAGTTAAAAACAGAGTAGGGGAATTAGTAGATGGAGAAAGGGAGGTATTAGGTAGATAGCGAGAATATTTTGAGGAACTTTTAAATGTTGAGGAAGAAAGGGAGGCGGTAATTTCATGCACTGGCCAGGGAGGTATACCATCTTTTAGGAGTGAAGAAGAGCAGAATGTAAGTGTGGTGGAGGTACGTGAGGCATTACGTAGAATGAAATGGGGTAAAGCAGCTGGAACTGATGGGATCATGACAGAAATGTTAAAAGCAGGGGGGGATATAGTGTTGGAGTGGTTGGTACTTTTGTTTAATAAATATATGAAAGAGGGGAAGGTACCTAGGGATTGGCAGAGAGCATGTATAGTCCCTTTATATAAAGGGAAAAGGGACAGAAGAGATAGTAAAAATTATAGAGGAATAAGTTTACTGAGTATACCAGGAAAAGTATACAGTAGGGTTATAATTGAAAGAATTAGAGGCAAGACAGAATGTAGGATTGCGGATGAGCAGGGAGGCTTCAGAGTGGGTAGGGGATGTGTAGATCAAGTGTTTACATTGAAGCATATATGTGAACAGTATTTAGATAAAGGTAGGGAAGTTTTTATTGCATTTATGGATTTAGAAAAGGCATATGATAGTGGATAGAGGAGCAATGTGGCAGATGTTGCAAGTATATGGAATAGGTGGTAAGTTACTAAATGCTGTTAAGAGTTTTTATGATGATAGTGAGGCTCAGGTTAGGGTGTGTAGAAGAGAGAGAAAATACTTCCCGGTAAAAGTAGGTCTTAGACAGGGATGTGTAATGTCACCATGGTTGTTTAATATATTTATAGATGGGGTTGTAAAAGAAGTAAATGCTAGGGTGTTCGGGAGAGGGGTGGGATTAAATTATGGGGAATCAAATTCAAAATGGGAATTGACAGTTACTTTTTGCTGATGGTACTGTGCTTACGGGAGATTCTAAAGAAAAATTGCAAAGGTTAGTGGATGAGTTTGAGAATGTGTGTGAAGGTAGAAAGTTGAAAGTGAACATAGAAAAGAGTAAGGTGATGAGGGTATCAAATGATTTAGATAAAGAAAAATTGTATATCAAATTGGGGAGGAGGAGTTAGGGAAGAAGTGAATGTTTTCAGATACTTGGGAGTTGACGTGTCGGCGGATGGATTTATGAAAGATGAGGTTAATCATAGAATTGATGAGGGAAAAAAGGCGAGTGGTGCGTTGAGGTATATGTGGAGTCAAAAAACGTTATCTATGGAGGCAAAGAAGGGAATGTATGAAAGTATAGTAGTACCAACACTCTTATATGGATGTGAAGCTTGGGTGATAAATGCAGCAGCGAGGAGACGGTTGGAGGCAGTGGAGATATCCTGTCTAAGGGCAATGTGTGGTGTAAATATTATGCAGAAAATTCGGAGTGTGGAAATTAGGAGAAGGTGTGGAGTTAATAAAAGCATTAGTCAGAGGGCAGAAGAGGGGTTGTTGAGGTGGCTTGGTCATTTAGAGAGAATGGATCAAAGTAGAATGACATGGAAAGCATATAAATCTATAGGGGAAGGAAGGAGGGGTAGGGGTCGTCCTCGAAAGGGTTGGAAAGAGGGGGTAAAGGAGGTTTTGTGGGCGAGGGGCTTGGACTTCCAGCAAGCATGCATGAGCGTGTTAGATAGGAGTGAATGGAGACGAATGATACTTGGGACCTTACGATCTGTTGGAGTGTGAGCAGGGTAATATTTAGTGAAGGGATTCAGGGAAACCGGTTATTTTTATATAGCCGGACTTGAGTCCTGGAAATGGGAAGTACAATGCCTGCACTTTAAAGGAGGGGTTTGGGATATTGGCAGTTTGGAGGGATATGTTGTGTATCTTTATTCGTATATGCTTCTAAACTGTTGTATTCTGAGCACCTCTGCAAAAACAGTGATAATGTGTGAGTGTGGTGAAAGTGTTGAATGATGATGAAAGTATTTTCTTTTTGGGGATTTTCTTTCTTTTTTGGGTCACCCTGCCTCGGTGGGAGACGGCCGACTTGTTGAAAAAAAAAAAATACATTAATATTAACACTTAACTGTGTGGTAAATACAGTCATTCTAATTTGCCAAAATAACCACCAATATCAGTAAATTTTTCCTGTTTTGAAAGCGAACTAACATGGTGTGAGGTTAGGCATAAATTAAGATGAGAGAATGTCACTTATCCAGTAATTGCCACATTCTGAATATTTTTTTTTTTTTCAACAAGTCGGCCCCAAAAAAAAAAAGAAAATTCCCAAAAAGAAAATACTTTCATTATCATTCAACACTTTCGCATCACTCACACATAATCACTGTTTTTGCAGAGGTGCTCAGAATACAACAGTTTAGAAGTATATACATACGTATAAAAATACACAATATACCCCTCCAAACTGCCAATATCTCAAACCCCTCCTTCAGAGTACAGACATTGTACTTCCCATTTCCAGGACTCAAATCCGGTTATATAAAATAACCGGTTTCCCTGAATCCCTTCACTAAATATTACCCTACTCACACTCCAACAGCTTGTCAGGTCCCAAATACCATTTGTCTCCATTCGCTCCTATCGAACACACTCACACACACTTGCTGGAAGTCCAAGCCCCTCGCCTACAACACCACCTTTACCCCCTCCCTCCAGCCTTTTCGAGGACAACCCCTACCCCGCCTTCCTTCCCCTACAGATTTATATGCTCTCCATGTCATTCTACTTTGATCCATTCTCTCTAAATGACCAAACCACCTCAACAACCCCTCTTCAGCCCTCTGACTAATACAGTGGACCCCCAGTTAACGATATTTTTTCACTCCAGAAGTATGTTCAGGTGCCAGTACTGACCGAATTTGTTCCCATAAGGAATATTGTGAAGTAGATTAATCCATTTGAGACCCCCAAACATACATGTTCAAACGCACTTACATAAATACACTTACATAATTGGCTGCATTCGGAGGTGATCATTATGCGGGGGTCCACTGTACGTACTTTTATTAACTCCACACCTTCTCCTAATTTCCACACTCTGAATTTTCTGCATAATATTTACACCACACATTGCTCTTAGACAGGACATCTCCACTGCCTCCAACCGTCTCCTCGCTGCTGCATTCACAACCCAAGCTTCACACCCATATAAGAGTGTTGGTACTACTATACTTTCATACATTCCCTTCTTTGCCTCCATAGATAACATTTTTTGCCTCCACATGCATACGCATTCACATATGTACGTATATTCACATTTTTTTTATTTTTTAGATGATTATAGGTAATGAGTTAGGCAAAATTATTGCATAATTATAATTAACTGTAGATGAAGTGAGTATAAATGGTTTAGAAAACTGACAAGTTGATAAATAAGACACTTGTGCAATGTTTGGGTATCTTTATTCTGGAAACTTTTCACCATACAGTGGCTTCTTCAGTCCAGTGCTGAGAAAGGTGTAAGATAAGGGACTGATTTCCTCAAACTCTTCCTCATCTTCCACCTTTCTCTGTATTGGACTGAAGAAGCCACTGCATGGCAAAATGTTTCAGAATAAAAATTCACAAATGTTGCACAAGCGTCTCATTTATCAACAATAGGTGGGTGTAACTAATGAAAGGTGTAACCATGTTTCTCCCAGTGGCTTTCAGTTTGGTTCACAGTTCATGTTATTCCCCTGTCAGCTAGTCTTACTTAATTCATATTAGTGTATAATCAGTTTCAGCTGCCCCAACATCGCTTTTTCTATTTTTTCCAAACAGATCCAGGCTATTTTAAATCTTCCTACATGTACAAGATTTTTTATATAATTGCTGTTACATCTTTGACTCGTCACGTCTATTACACTGCCTGGCTTCTTGGGGACAGCATATGCAACATGTCCGGCATGGGATTCAATGGCTACAACAAAGATGGATCCGCCAAGTGGGATTTAGTATCAAATGTTAACATCGTGATTATGGAGGTAGGTGTTGCCAGTTGAATAATTTATGTTGCTTATTATATTGTAATTATAAGGCATCTTTCTTGGGGATTTTCCTAGATTAGAATTCCAAAAGTAAGAGTGGGTGTGAGTTGGACTTGCCTAGCATGGGCCAGTAGATTTGCAGCAGTGCTCCTTCCTTCCTGTGTTCTTAAGTTACTTTTTTTTTTTTTTTTTTTTTTTTTTTTTTTTTTAACATGCTGGCCATCTTCCACCAAGGTAGGGTGACCCACAAAGATAGAAAAACCCAAAAAGAGAGGAAAAAACTTTCATCATTCAACACTTTCACCATCACTCATACATAATCACTGTCTTTGCAGAGGCGCCCAGATACAACAGTTCAGATGTCCCCCAAAACTGCCAATATCCCAAATTCCTCCTTTATAGTGCAGGCATTGTACTTCCCATTTCCAGGACTCAAGTCTGGCTAACTGGTTTCCCTGAATCCCTTCACAAATATTACCTTGCTCACACTCCAACACCTCGTCAGGCCCCAAAAACCATTCATCTCCTTTCACTCCTATCTAACACACGCGCAAAAATTTTGCTTGAATGCCTTTCATCCGCCACTTCATTACTTTCAGAATCGTCACTTTGAAATGAATCTCTTGACTGAGACTTGGTTACACACCTTGCCCATAACCACCTGTTCACAGGTGCACCTGCCCCCATCCTTTCCATAATTACTTGTTTGTTGGTTTCTATTGTAGTGAATTTGTGTATGTGGTTGAGGGTGTGTTTGTACTCACCCTCACCTGTTTGAGGTTGCAAGGGTTGGTTCTTAGATTTTGGCTCTGCGTGATTGTGTATGTGTGTGTACTCACCTAATTGTGGTTGCAGGGGTCGAGACTCAGCTCCTGTGTGTGTGTGTGTACTCACCTAGTTGTACTCACCTAGTTGAGGTTGCGGGGGTCGAGTCCGAGCTCCTGGCCCCGCCTCTTCACTGATCGCTACTAGTGTGTGTGTGTGTGTGTGTGTGTGTGTGTGTGTGTGTGTGTGTGTGTGTGTGTGTGTGTGTGTGTGTTTGTTTGTTTTTGGCAAAGTGCTCAGGAAACGTCAATGTCATCAATAGCAGTTCCCAGAATGTGACTGGCAACAGCTGACTAACACAGACACCTGCAGCTACATGGTCTATCACTGAAATATATTGAAAAAAATATTTTAACACGCTGGCCATCTCCCACTCATTCACACTATCACTGTCTTCCCAGAAGTGCACAGATATGACTATTAAGATGTCACTCCAAACCCTCCTTTAGAGTGCAGATACTAGTAGTTATTACACTCCAGTACTGCTGTTATGCTTATCTTTTTTTTTTTTTTTTTTTTCCTTTTTTTTTTTAACAAGTTGGCCGTCTCCCACTGAGGCAGTAGTAGGGTTATAAGGAGTCACCAGCTGTACTGTGGATCTTGTCACATTTGCACCCAATTTTTCTGTTTCATGGGTAGTGCCTTTACCTTTTATAAACCTTTGAAGAGTTTCAGGGTTCCAAGAGTAGTGAAACTTTGGAAACTATATCAAAGGTATAGGTACCACCCATGACTCATTTTTCTGTTACAGTATTAACAGCTGCGACTCAATTTTGCCTTTTTATTCTCAAAATGTACAGAGTATAGTCTTCACTTCTTAACACATTTGTTGCCCTCATTTTCTTTAATTCTGAATACGTAATGTGGTAGTCCCTGTAATACTTCCCTGTATCTTCCCATTCCTGTATAATTTGAGCTTGTTCTATGAGACAACTTGCCATATAGTTTACCAATCCTGTTTTCTTATAGCCATTTACACCATTATGTAGTACTGTACACAAATAAACCACTCGTAGGAGAAAGAAACTTATGACTACGTACATTCAGTCCGACTTGGAAACATTAACTAGTCACAGTGTGTGACTAGTTAATGGTCCAAGTCAAACCAAAATGTCAACATAAGTTTTTCTCCTATGTGTGGATTATTTGTGTATTGTTCCAGGGGGTTAGGGGCGCTGACCACCCATGCAGTTGAAAATCCGCGTACAACTTTTGACTCCTCAAAAACTTTACTAATGGCCTGCTGTTGACCAGAACCCTTACTGATAACATAAACAGTCAATTAACACACATTTTGTATGTTGTTAAGAAAATCATAAGGAAGAGAAAATACATTTTCAGTATTTACAGTACTGTACTTTATTTATCGATACCATAAGTGTATGTCGTTTGTTTACAAAATGAGTCGTCTGTCTGTCAGCACCTACATCTTGTATGATACAAAAACATTGTAGATGCTATACATAGTACTAACACTAGACATCAAAAATGTAAAGATAATGTGAAAAAAATATTCATATTTATGATTTAATGAGGCATCTTTGTTTACATTTCTCTCGACTGTGAATGGAACTTGTACGGTCTTTAATAACAATACACTATACTATTATTATTATTATTATTATTATTGTATCTTTATATTTCTTTACATTTCTCTCAACTGAGAATGGAACATGTATGATCTTTAACCCTTTGAGGGTTTCGGCCGTATAGTGGACCCCCGCTTTACGATCAGCTCCCAATGCGACAAGTGTATTTATGTGAGTCCGTTTGTACGTGTATGTTTGGGGGTCTGAAATGGACCAACCTAATTCACAATATTCCTTATGGGAACAAATTCGTTCAGTAATGGCACCTGAACATAATTCTGGAATGAAATAATATCGTAAGCCGGGGGTCCACTGTACTAGTACTGCTTACGACCCAGGGTTTTTGACGTACTTGTACGCCTAAATTCTAGCGCCCTCAAATCTAGTGGGAGAAAGCTGGTAGGCCTACATATGAAAGAATGGGTCTATGTGGACAGTGTGCACAGTATAAAAAAAAATCCTGCAGCACACGGTGCATAATGAGAAAAAAAACTTTGACCGTGTTTTTGGAATAAAACAGCGACTTTGCACTGTATTTTCGTATGGTATTTATTGTTGTATTCTAGT
This sequence comes from Cherax quadricarinatus, assembly GCF_038502225.1. Taxonomy (NCBI): domain Eukaryota; kingdom Metazoa; phylum Arthropoda; class Malacostraca; order Decapoda; family Parastacidae; genus Cherax; species Cherax quadricarinatus. The sequence continues at coordinate 5,908,622 of NC_091296.1, read as the reverse complement.
TTTCTTGGTCTCATTTTATAGAATGGAAGACATTACAGAAATTGAGATGATTTTGACTGGTTTTACAATGAAAAGTACCTTGAAATTGAGCTCAAAGTAGCAGAAATGTTCGAGTTTTACCAAAGTTCAAAAGTAAACAAATCATGCCAAGCGTCCAATACACGTCAACTGGTGAGTCTAATATTCTTTCACAAGTGCGCTGATATTATTTATACCATTTCTACACTAATGCAGTAGTCTGCATAACAGTAAATCTATTTTTTGTAAGAATAAAAATTGAAAGTGGAAGGCCAAAGAAATATAAGAGAGGCCTGGGGATGTGACTAACGAACAGAGGAAATGTTATTTTAGTGCCAGGAATGTCTTTCTTGATTATTCTGGACCCTATTTGGAAAATGGCATCTTTTGAAATTTGTGTGAAATTGGCAAAATTGCTAAATTCTGACCACTGTATTGGATAGTTGAAATAAGTAAATGGGTGGTTTCTTGTACTCATTCAATAGAAAAAAATGGAGTTCTAGAGAAATAGTTATGATTTTTGTCGACTAGTACACAGGAATTGGCCGAAAATAGGGCTCAAAGTGGGCAAAATCGCCGATGCGTAAACATCGTCAAGACCGCTAACTTTGCGAGAGCATAATTCTGTAAGTTTTCCATCAAATTTCATACTTTTGGTGTCATTATGATCGGGAAAAGATTCTCTATCTTTTCATTAGATTTCTTTTTTTTTTTTTTTTTTAAATTTGGACGACCCTGAGAACAAGTCTTGGAGAGGGCCTGTCGACCCTCAAAGGGTTAATAATATATTATTATTGTTATTATTATTCTCCTTTCAACAAACCGGACGTATCCCACCAAGGCAGGGTGACCCAAAAAGAAAAACAAAAGTTTCTCTTTTCAAATTTAGTAATTTTTACAGGAGAAGGGATTACTAGCCCCTTGCTCTCAGCATTTTAGTCGCTTCTTACAACACGCATGGCTTACGGAGGAAGAATTCTGTTCCACTTCCCCATGGAGATAAGAGGAAATGAACAAGAACTAGAAAGAAAATAGCAGAAAACCCAGATGGGTGTGTGTGTATATATATGCTTGTACATTTATGTGTAATGTGACCTAAGTGTAAGTAGAAGTAGCAAGACGTACCTGAAATCTTGCATGTTCATGAGACAGAAAAAAGACACCAGCAATCCTACCATCATGTAAAACAATTACAGGCTTTCATTTTACAATCACTTGGCAGGACGGTAGTACCTCCCTGGGCGGTTGCTGTCTACCAACCTACTACCTAGATTTTTTTTTTTTTTTCAACAAGTCGGCAGTCTCCCACCGAGGCAGGGTGACCCAAAAAAGAAAGAAAATCCCCAAAAAGAAAATACTTTCATCATCATTCAACACTTTCACCACACTCACACATTATCACTGTTTTTGCAGAGGTGCTCAGAATACAACAGTTTAGAAGCATACACATATAAAGATACACAACATATCCCTCCAACCTGCCAATTTCTCAAACCCCTCCTTTAAAGTGCAGGCATTGTACTTCCCATTTCCAGGACTCAAGTCCGACTATATGAAAATAACCGGTTTCCCTGAATCCCTTCACTAAATATTACCCTGCTCACACTCCAACAGATCGTCAGGTCCCAAGTACCATTCGTCTCCATTCACTCCTATCTAACACGCTCACGCACGCTTGCTGGAAGTCCAAGCCCCTTGCCCACAAAACTCCTTTACCCCCTCTCTCCAACCCTTTCGAGGACGACCCCTACCCCGCCTTCCTTCCCCTATAGATTTATATGCTTTCCATGTCATTCTACTTTGATCCATTCTCTCTAAATGACCAAACCACCTCAACAACCCCTCTTCTGCCCTCTGACTAATACTTTTATTAACTCCACATCTTTTCCTAATTTCCACACTCCGAATTTTCTGCATAATATTTACACCACACATTGCCCTTAGACAGGACATCTCCACTCCCTCCAACCATCTCCTCGCTGCAGCATTCACAACCCAAGCTTCACACCCATATAAGAGTGTTGGTACTATTATACTTTCATACATTCATATATTTCATATATTGTTATTATTATGGTATATTATTATTGTATTATTGCATCTTTGTTAGTTTACATTTCTCTCAACTGTGATTGGCACCTTGTACGATCTGTAATTATTTGTGTGCCTAAGTTCTGATAAATTTTAACTTTAAAATACATAGATTTGTTTATATTTTATGGTAGTAAATGATAAAATAGATTAGTATGTACATATATTTTATGTATTGTGACATACCTAATATTTTTCTTAAATATCCAAAAAAAATTCCAATGTGTTCATTAAAAAAATCCACCTATAAGTGGGCTTGCACAGTTCAAAACTATGTTGCTCAAGGGTCAACTGTACTTTATTGCTCCTTCCTTGTGTTCCATACATTTGTCTGGTAATCACTTGATAGTGTCTGGCCCTTTCCTACCATGTCATCATATACTTATTTTTTGTTTATTGTTTATAAGATCTTAATTAGATATAAAATTCTTTTTGGAAGACTGGACTGAGCCTTAGAGAGACCATTGAGGCATGGAACAGTGGAACAATGAAGTGGTTACGCTTCATGGTGTACGAGCGTGCTACTGTGCAGAAAACACTCTTCACCTACATGCTGTCATCTGTGTGGCATGGGTTCTACCCTGGATATTATATCACCTTTGTCAGTGGAGCCTTCTTCACTATTGCTGCCAGATATGTGAGTATTGCAAATTTATTTTGCTCTAGCTGTAAATTTATCATTTATGATGGTATCGCTTATCAAGGCAAATTTCTTGTGGACTTTGCATAATTATAAAACTGTGTGCTACAACATTCATAAAGATATTATTTTTCCAACTTGGATGAAAATTAAATTATGCATAATTCCAAATTATATTACAGGTACGGCGGTGTGTGCGTCACAGGGTGATGGCTCGAGGACCAAGAGCAAAGTTGGTCTACGACTTTATCACCTGCATCAGCACACGCTTGTGTCTTGCCTATTTCACCTTTCCCTTTATTCTTCTGAGATTCTGGGGAAGCATTGCTGTTTACAGGTGAAACATTATAATTTTTTCTCTTCTTTAAGATTAGAATGTTGAACTACATTATTCATCTTGGTTTCCTTCTAATTTCTTCATAGTTCTTACCATCATTTTGTTGCCTTTTAGTGTTGTGAACGAGTAGGTTAGAATCCTTCCTTCATAAGCAGTGTGTGTCACAGAAGGTGACTAAAATGCTAAGACCAAGAGACAGATTTGGGCATGGGAAATCAATGAGCATGTTTTGAATGAAATCCTATAGATGGTTTTCATTGCAAATCTTGTGCCAAGTGAGAAGAATATGGGAACCCAGCCAGACAAACATGGGTTGTGCTGATGCTATGGCAAGACTGTGGCAAAGAGTAGTGAGGAGATATACATTCACAAGCTCATAACTTGTATACTTCACCCCAGAAACGGGGTGCGTGTGTGGTAAGCTCATGTATTTTTGGTAAACATTGTTCAAGAAATGTGAGATTTGGAAACTTTGAACATATCCCAGTTTTGTATATTACATCAGATTTTCTTTATGCGATTTTGCTGTATACGCCATGTACTGACCCTTGTATAAAGCTAGGGACTCCTGTATTTTGGGTAAAAGATGGGGTAAAATAATGATGAAGACTTGCAAGTTGCATTTATTGAGCAAGTAGCTAAAGAACTGCATCTTGGTGACATGGTTATGTTAGCGATTGAATATCCAACCGTTTTGAGTAGGCATGTGTTAAAGTTTCAGTATTGGTTAATTGTGGTAGTATCAGCATTGGTTTAAAATTGAGTGTTGTAAATGGTGGGTATTGGCTAATTTTGACTATATTGGTATCAGCCTATTATTGAATATTGTTATTGGCAAAAATTTTGGTATTGTTCCATCCCTAATTTACAGACATGTCAAAATGAACCTTATAGGTAATGGCAAATTAATTTACTGTTAACGTTATCTAAAAATCTTAGATTGTCTTCACACTTTGCTCCTGAGTGTGTTATCACTTTATGATCACATTTGTGAAAATAATTTTCAAAATCCTTGTAAGGTACATCTGCCTTTTTTGTTTTTTCTAATTTTGTTATAATAGTTTAGATATTGTGTGGAAAAAAATAGTAAATATGATGATTAAATGAAAATATTGTTTATTAAAGGTTATGCTGCCAAGGTAAATTGATTCATGTAGCAAGATGTAAAATAAATATCACTGTTGTCACACCAGACCAATTCAGTAAATACAGTGGACCCGCATAACGATATTAATCCGTTCCTGAGAGCTCATTGTTATGCGAAATTATCGTTATACGAATGAATTTTTCCCATAAGAAATAATGGAAATCAAATTAATCCGTGCAAGACACCCAAAAGTATGAAAAAAATTTTTACCACATGAAATATACATTTTCCTACACACAAAGAGAAGGATACATGCACAATAGTAGAGTAGTACATGCACAGTATATATTGTGCATGTACTACTCTACTAAATGAAGAATAAATGACACTTACCTTTATTGAAGATGCAGTAATGACTGATGAGACACTGTGTCCTGGGAGTGCCTTTTCCTCCTGAGTACTGTAGGTCCTGTTTGGCATTTTCTTCCAGAACAGGCCTTATCACACTGTGTATGCCACTACGATTCTTAAATCTCTCAAACCAACCTTTGCTGGCTTTAAATTCACCAATATGAGCACTAGTTCCAGGCATTTTTCCCTGTTCACCTGGGTGTTAATTGACTGGTGTGGGTTGCATCCTGGGAGACAAGATTAAGGACCCCAATGGAAATAAGTTAGACAGTCTTCGATGACACTGACTTTTTTGGGTTATCCTGGGTGGCTAACCCTCTGGGGTTAATTGTTTCTTGGTATTCTCAATAAGCCACACCAACAACGGTGCTGCAGCAGCAGCAGCATCTGACAGTGCTACAGCAGCAGCTGACAGTGCTACAGCAGCAGCAGACGGTACTACAGCAGCAGCAGCTGACGGTGGTACAGCAGCAGCAGCTGACAGTGCTACAGCAGCAGCTGACAGTGCTACAGCAGCAGCTGACAGTGCTACAGCAGCAGCTGACGGTGCTACAGCAGCAGCTGACGGTGCTACAGCAGCAGCTGACGGTGCTACAGCAGCAGCTGACGGTGCTACAGCAGCAGCAGACGGTACTACAGCAGCAGCAGCTGATGGTGCTACAGCAGCAGCAGCTGATGGTGCTACAGCAGCAGCAGCAGCTGATGGTGCTACAGCAGCAGCAGCAGCTGATGGTGCTACAGCAGCAGCAGCAGCTGATGGTGCTACAGCAGCAGCAGCAGCTGACAGTGCAGCAGCAGCAGCAGCTGACAGTGCAGCAGCAGCAGCAGCAGCTGACAGTGCTACAGCAGCAGCAGATGGTACTACAGCAGCAGCAGCAGCCGACGGTGGTACAGCAGCAGCTGACGGTGGTGCAGCAGCAGCAGCAGCCGACGGTGGTACAGCAGCAGCTGACGGTGGTGCAGCAGCAGCAGCAGCAGCAGCTGAAAATGCTACAGCAGCAGCAGCAGCTGAAAATGCTACAGCAGCAGCAGCAGCTGAAAATGCTACAGCAGCAGCAGCAGCAGCTGAAAGTGCTACAGCAGCAGCAGCAGCAGCAGCTGACAGTGCTACAGCAGCAGCAGCATCAGCAGTTGACCATGGTACCACAGTAGTATTTCGATAATATTTCTCGCCCTTTTTACCACAGGGTTGGCACTAGAAGCTTTCTTGGGGCCCATGATCACTTATTTTGCAGATAAAATAAAAAACGCTGTAATACGAAATGTTCCGATTGTATGCTTGGATGTTACCGCGGAGGCTGGCTTGTAAACAATGCCACCAGCGGAACATGTGAGGCTGGCTCAGGCGTCTCAGACGAATAGCGTTGAGCAGGTTTTTTAGCGGTATGCGAGGCAAAATCTTAGCGATAAAATGTATAGGTATGCGGATTTAACGTTATGTGATGCCAACGGTATGTGGGGGTCCACTGTAGTTTTAACATTTTAGAAGCAAGCGTTCATCTCTATTCTTCATACAGTACTGTATTTAACTTAAGAATAAACTGTCAGGATAAACTGCTACACAAACTTTATTTAATTTTTTTTTTTAACAAGTCGGCTGTCTCCCACCGAGGCAGGGTGACCCAAAAAGAAAGAAAATCAACAAAAAGAAAATACTTTCATCATCATTCAACACTTTCACCACACTCACACATAATCACTGTTTTTGCAGAGGTACTCAGAATACAACAGTTTAGAAGCATATACGTATAAAGATACACAACATATCCCACCAAACTGCCAATATCCTGAACCCTTCCTTTAGAGTGCATTCATTGTACTTCCCATTTCCAGGACTCAAGTCCGGCTATATAAAAATAACCGGTTTCCCTGAATCCCTTCACTAAATATTACCCTGCTCACACTCCAACAGATCATCAGATCCCAAATACTATTCATCTCCATTCACTCGTATCAGACACGCTCACGCATGCCTGCTGGAAGTCCAAGCCCCTCGCCCACAAAACCTCCCTTACCCCTTCCTTCCAACCTTTTCAAGGATGACCCCTACCCCGCCTTCCTTCCCCTACAGATTTCAATGCTCTCCTTGTCATTCTACTTTGATTCATTTTCTCTAAATGACCAAACCACCTCAACAACCCCTCTTCAGCCCTCTGACTAATACTTTTATTAACTCCACACCTCTGAATTTTCTGCATAATATTTACACCACACATTGCCCTTAGACAGAACATCTCCACTGCCTCCAACCGCCTCCTCGCTGCTGCATTCACAACCCAAGCTTCACACCCATATAAAAGTGTTGGTACTGCTATACTTTCATACATTCCCTTCTTTGCCTCCATAGATAACGTTTTTTATCTCCACATATACCTCAACGCACCACTCGCCTTTTTTCCCTCATCAATTCTATGATTAACCTCATCCTTCATAAATCCACCTGCCAACACGTCAGCTCCCAAGTACATATCTGAAAGCATTCACTTCTTCCATACTCCTCCCCAATTTGATATCCAATTTTCCTTTATCTAAATCATTTGATACCCTCATCACCTTACTCTTTTCTATGTTCACTTTCAACTTTATACACACACACTCAAACTAGTCCACTAACCTTTGCAGTTTTTCTTTAGAATTTTCCCGTAATCATAGTATTATCAGCAAAAAGCAACTGTGTCAATTCCCATTTTGTATTTGATTCCCCATAATTTAATCCCACCCCACTCCCAAACACCCTAGCATTTACTTTATATATTCAGGAAAGTCTGACAGTGTGTATTGTTCAAGTCTGTGTTGTTTTATTGGATGAAAGGTATAAATTGGTATACCCTGGTCCTCCCACTTAAGCCTGTGTTGTTTCATTTACTGCATTGTGCATTTTTCCTCTTAAATGCAAAGAAGCTGTTGGATGAGACTGATAAATCTATAATTCAGGCACTAAATAAGCTTTCAGAAATTGATCAGAGATGACATATTAGATATTAATGTAGATATTAATATTCTATAAATGTATAAATGTATAAATTCAAGGATTATGTGGAGTAAAATAAAGATTGGATGTGAAAAGTGGGTTATAGTAAGCGTGTATGCACCTGGAGAAGAGAGAAGTGTAGAGGAGAGAGAGAGATTTTGGGAAATGTTGAGTGAATGCGTGGGGAGTTTTGAATCAAGTGTGAGAGTAATGGCGGTTGGGGATTTCAATGCTAAAGTGGGTAAAAATGTTATGGAGGGAGTAGTAGGTAAATTTGGTGTGCCAGGGGTAAATGTAAATGGGGAGCCTTTAATTGAGCTATGTGTAGAAAGAGATTTGGTAATAAGTAATACATATTTTATGAAAAAGAGGATAAATAAATATACAAGGTATGATGTAGCACATAATGAAAGTAGTTTGTTAGATTATGTATTGGTGGATAAAAGGTTGATGGGTAGGCTCCAGGATATACATGTTTATAGAGGGGCAACTGATATATCGGATCATTATTTAGTTGTAGCTACAGTTAGAGTAAGAGGTAGATGGGAAAAGAAGAAGGTGGCAACAACAAGTAAGAGGGAGGTGAAAGTGTATAAACTAAGGGAGGAGCAAGTTCGGGTGAGATATAAGCGACTATTGGCAGAAAGGCGCGCTAGTGCAAAGATGAGTAGTGGGGGGGGGGGGTTGAAGAGGGTTGGAATAGTTTTAAAAATGCAGTATTAGAATGTGGGGCAGAAGTTTGTGGTTATAGGAGGGTGGGTGCAGGAGGAAACAGGAGTGATTGGTGGAATGATGAAGTAAAGGGTGTGATAAAAGAGAAAAAGATAGCTTATGAGAGGTTTTTACAAAGCAGAAGTGTTATAAGAAGAGCAGAGTATATGGAGAGTAAAAGAAAGGTAAAGAGAGTGGTGAGAGTGCAAAAGGAGAGCAGATGATAGAGTGGGAGAGGCACTGTCAAGAAATTTCAATGAAAATTAGAAAAAATTTTGGAGTGAGTTAAACAAGTTAAGAAAGCCTAGGGAAAGTATGGATTTGTCAGTTAAAAACAAAGTAAGGGAGTTCGTAGATGGGGAGATGGAGGTATTAGGTAGATGGCGAGAATATTTTGAGGAACTTTTAAATGTTAAGGAAGAAAGAGAGGCAGTAATTTCATGCACTGGTCAGGGAGGTATACCATCTTTTAGGAGTGACGAAGTGCAGAATGTAAGTGTGGGGGAGGTACGTGAGGCATTACGTAGAATGAAAGGGGGTAAAGCAGCTGGAACTGATGGGATCATGACAGAAATGTTAAAAGAAGGGGGGGATATAGTGTTGGAGTGGTTGGTACTTTTGTTTAATAAATGTATGAAAGAGGGGAAGGTACCTAGGGATTGGCGGAGAGCATGTATAGTCCCTTTATATAAAGGGAAAGGGGACAAAAGAGATTGTAAAAATTATAGAGGAATAAATTTACTGAGTATACCAGGAAAAGTGTGTGGTAGGGTTATAATTGAAAGAATTAGAGGCAAGACAGAATGTAGGATTGCGGATGAGCAAGGAGGTTTCAGAGTGGGTAGGGGATGTGTTGATCAAGTGTTTACATTGAAGCATATATGTGAACAGTATTTAGATAAAGGTAGGGAAGTTTTTATTGCATTTATGGATTTAGAAAAGGCATATGATAGAGTGGATAGAGGAGCAATGTGGCAGATGTTGCAAGTATATGGAATAGGTGGTAAGTTACTAAATGCTGTAAAGAGTTTTTATGAGGATAGTGAGGCTCAGGTTAGGGTGTGTAGAAGAGAGGGAGACTACTTCCCGGTAAAAGTAGGTCTTAGACAGGGATGTGTAATTTCACCATGGTTGTTTAATATATTTATAGATGAGGTTGTAAAAGAAGTAAATGCTAGGGTGTTCGGGAGAGGGGTGGGATTAAATTATGGGGACTCAAATTCAAAATGGGAATTGACAGTTACTTTTTGCTGATGATACTGTGCTTATGGGAGATTCTAAAGAAAAATTGCAAAGGTTAGTGGACGAGTTTGGGAATGTGTGTAAAGGTAGAAAGTTGAAAGTGAACATAGAAAAGAGTAAGGTGATGAGGGTATCAAATGATTTAGATAAAGAAAAATTGGATATCAAATTTGGGAGGAGAAGTATGGAAGAAGTGAATGTTTTCAGATACTTGGGAGTTGATGTGTCGGCGGATGGATTTATGAAGGATGAGGTTAATTCAAATTCAAATTCAACGTTTATTCTCTATAAGGATTACAATGCTGAGTTTACAGAATTTGGTTATTGTGTGGTTTACATGTAGTAAAATAATAATTACAGAGTGTACCACTAGAACACCTAGCATGGCTAGGCATTTCGGGCAGACTTAAATCAAATCTTAAGTTTAAAATATTACAAGATTATGAGGTAAGTTGGTATTATGGCTAAGTGACTAAATACTAGTTTGTGAGTTTAGCAATGTGAATGCTTTTGTTTTGGCACTATACATAGTTTCAGTATTGGAGTATCACAGGCCAACTTATGACTAGTTAAGATACATTATTTTGAGCTTGAGATTGATATTTCTGTTTATGGTCAAATGGATGAGTGAGTGTAAGTGTTAACCACGAGGTGGTATTCGTGTAATTAGTTGACAGGGTGCATCAGGGAGATAAGATGTTTTCTGATGGCAGTTTTGAAGGTGATGAATGTGTCTGCAGTTTTAGAATTTTCAGGTAGGGTGTTCCAGATTTTAGGGCCATTGACATGCATTGAATTTTTGTAAAGGTTTAGTTGGACACGGGGAATGTCATAGAGATGTTTGTGTCTGGTGTTGTGCCTGTGGGTTCTGTCACAACTATCAAGAAAGCATTTTAGGTCAAGGTTAATATTGGAATTTAAGGTCCTGTAGATGTAGATTTCACAGTAGTAAGTGTGGATGTACTGAACAGGGAGTAAGTTTAGATCTATGAAGAGTGGGGGGGGGGGTGTTGCCAGGGATGGGATTTAGTGATTATTCTTACTGCGGCTTTTTGTTGGGTTATTATTGGCTTTAGGTGTGTTGCTGCAGTTAAACCCCAAGCACAGATAGCATAGGTGAGGTATGGATATATAAGTGAATGGTATAATGTGAGAAGGGCAGTTTGCGGCACGTAGTATCGTATCTTGGAGAGGATCCCAACCGTTTTGGATACTTTTTTGGTTATGTGTTGGATATGGGTGCTGAAGTTCAGGTTGTTGTTGAGGTATAGGCCTAGGAATTTGCCCTCATTATGCCTGGCAATTAGTGTTGTCGATCTTAATGTTAATTTGCGCATCTCCTGCTCTGCTACCAAACATAATGTAGTAGGTTTTGTCAGTGTTAAGCGTAAGTTTATTGGCTGTCATCCAAGTCAATATTTTGATCAGCTCCTCATTAACAATGGTGTTGAGGGTGGCAAGATTAGGGTGAGAGATGACATAAGTCGTGTCGTCAGCAAAGAGAATGGGGTTCAGGTGTTGAGATACGTTTGGAAGATCATTGATGTATATGAGGAAGAGCAGGGGACCAAGGACACTTCCCTGCGGAACTCCAGTATCAAGTGGCTGTGTCTTCAATGGTGACATACTGATACCTATTAGTAAGGTAAGATTTGAAATATGCAAGCGCATGGCCTCTTATACCATAATGGTCAAGTTTGTGGAGTAGGATGCCGTGGTCTACTGTGTCAAAAGCTTTTCTTAGGTCAATAAAAATTCCTAGTGGATATTCCTTATTTTCCAATGCTGTGTAAAGCAGATCTAGCATTTTTATGATTGCATCATTAGTGCTTTTATTTTTCCTGAATCCAAATTGGCAGGGGCTGAGTATGTTTTGTGCCATTATAAATGAATATAGTCTCCTGTGCACGAGTTTCTCAAAGATTTTGGATAGCAGTGGTAAGTTTGATATTGGCCTATAGTTGTTTAAATCTGTAGGGTCACCACCTTTATGTATTGGTGTAACCCTTGCCATCTTGAGTAGTTTCGGGAAGGTGCTAGTTTCTAGTGACTTGTTAAAAAGTAATGAGATAGCATGCAAGAGGACATGGGCTGCTCTCTTGTACAATAATGGTGGGACATGAGACAGATTCCCTGAGTTATTTTTAAGTGACTTTATAATCTCGGTGACTTCCATGGGCTCAGTTGGAGCAAGATAGAAGGAATTTGGGAAATTCCTATCTAGGTAGTCCCCGGCATGGGCATTGGTACGTGGGATTTTATTGGCGAGATTAGAAACTATGGTTGAGAAGAAGTTGTTTATCTTGTTAGCTGTGTCAGTGGGATGCAGTGGTGTTTCATTAGGTGTAGTTAGGGCAATATTCTTGGTTTTTTTCAGTTTGTGGATCCCTAGAATCTGAGAGAGTGTTTTCCAGGTCTTTTTTATATCTCCTCTTGTGTCAGTGAATCTACTGGAGTAGTATAGTTGTTTGGCTTTCTTTATTACTTTGGTGAGGACTGATGAATAGTGTTTAAGAATGTCTTTGTGTATTAAGCCCTGTCTATATTGCTTTTCATATTGGTGTTTCTTATCAATGGATTTCAGAATGGTGCTGATTAGCCATGGGCAACCAAGCCGTTTGAATGTGATCTGTTTCGTTTTTATAGGACAATGTTTGTTGTATAGTCTAAGTAATTTGTTAAGAAAAATGTCTGTCCAGTCATCAATACCATTGGCCTTGGAGAATTCTGTAGGCCAGTCAAAAGTCTCTAGGTCAGCTGTGAACTTCCTTATTGAGGCCTCATCATGGAGTCTAAATGAAACTTTGTTGTATTCAAGTGGTGGTTTACTAATGTTTGTCAAGAGGAAGGTAGGGTAGTGGTCTGTAGTGCTATCTGTGATTATCCATGATTTAAGGGGGGCTAGTATATTGGTCCATATGTGGTCTATTATGGTTGCACTTGTTTCAGTGAGCCTGGTTGGTTTAGTTATTGTTGGTATGAGAAGTGTGTTGTTCACATTGTTGATGAAATCAGTTACAGGCTGATCATCTAGTAGGCCAAGGTTGATGTTGAAGTCTCCAGCTAAGAGAAGGTGGTGCTTATTCATTTGTCTGTTAAACCATACCCCCGCCGGGATTGAACCCGCGGTCATAGTCTCAAAACTCCAGCCCGTCGCGTTAGCCACTAGACCAGCTAGCCACAATAAGATTCATCCAACTAGGTATATTTCTACACCATAGGAAGGTTAGCACAGGCACCGCGGGTTCAATCCCGGCTGGGGGTATGGTTTGTTTGCAATCGTGTCATTACGATTTCTTGAGTCATTTATCTGTTTGTTATTAGTGCCTTTAATTTCTCACTGAAATTTGGGATGTTTGTGTGGGGTATCCGGTAAATGGCACCGATTGTTATGGGCGTCTTAAGGTTTTTTACAGTAAAATTAGCAAAAATGTATTCTCCATATTCATCACTAAAGCAAGTGGTGCTAATACAAGATAATTGGTTAAAGTAATAGATTGCAATACCATCCCCAACTTGGTTTGGTCTGCAGTTGTGAATTGCTGTGTATCCTGGTAGAGGGTAGATATCTATTGTCCTGCTTAAGCCAGGTCTCAGTAAGAATAATGCAGGAGAAGGGTGTCTTCAGTGATTCAAGGAGTGCCAGGAGGTCATCATAGTGTTTGCTTAAGGACCTAATGTTGTAGTTAAGTACTGATAGACTTTTAGCATTGTTTAGGATAGTGCTGGCTTGTGATGCTGTGTAATAAAGGCAGTTACTTTCCAATAGGTTTTGATTGTGTGTCAGATTATGGAGGTTTAGATCAGGGCCAACATGATCAATCATCTTCTAGGTTTAAATTATGGTTATTTATATCCTGAGTTGTGTGTTGAGTTTTAGTACTGATATCTGTAGTGGTGGGAAGTTTGGACAAGTGTATAGCTATAGCATTTTGGTCATGTAGAGTATAGTCACTAATACACACAATGGAGTTGGTGTTGTCTATGTGTTGTGCTGGAATGAGCTAAAGTACAACTAGGTATAAACTAATAATATAAAAATACAAATTAAAAATAGCACAAGACTCTCACTTGTAATTGCACTATGGTCTAATATAATGAATTTGGTATTGACTATGTAATCATAGAATTGATGAAGGAAAAAAGGTGAGTGGTGCATTGAGGTATATGTGGAGTCAAAAAACATTATCTATGGAGGCAAAGAAGGGAATGTATGAAAGTATAGTAGTACCAACACTCTTATATGGATGTGAAGCTTGGGTGGTAAATGCAGCAGCGAGGAGACGGTTGGAGGCAGTGGAGATGTCATGTCTGAGGGGAATGTGTGGTGTAAATATTATGCAGAAAATTCGGAGTGTGGAAATTAGGAAAAGGTGTGAACTTAATAAAAGTATTAGTCAGAGGGCAGAAGAAGGGTTGTTGAGGTGGTTTGGTCATTTAGAGAGAATGGATCAAAGTACAGTGGACCCCTGCATAACGATATTATTTCAATCCAGAAGTCTGTTTGGGTGCCGTTATAGACCGAATTTGTTCCCATAAGAAATATTGTGAATTAGATTAGTCCATTTCAGACCCCTAAAAATACACCTACAAAAGCACTTACAAAAATAAACTTACATAATTGGTCGAGTTGGGAGTTGATTGTTATCCTGGGGTCCACTGTAGAATGACATGGAAAGCATATAAATCTATAGGGGAAGGAAGGCGGGGTAGGGGTCGTCCTCGAAAGGGTTGGAGAGAGGGGGTAAAGGAGGTTTTGTGGGCGAGGGGTTTGGACTTCCAGCAAGCGTGTTAGATAGGAGTGAATGGAGACGAATGGTACTTGGGACCTGACGATCTGTTGGAGTGTGAGCAGGGTAATATTTAGTGAAGGGATTCAGGGAAACCGGTTATTTTCATATAGTCGGACTTGAGTCCTGGAAATGGGAAGTACAATGCCTGCACTTTAAAGGAGGGGTTTGGGATATTGGCAGTTTGGAGGGATATGTTGTGTGTCTTTATACTGTTGTATTCTGAGCACCTCTGCAAAAACAGTGATTATGTGTGAGTGTGGTGAAAGTGTTGAATGATGATGAAAGTATTTTCTTTTTGGGGATTTTCTTTCTTTTTTTGGGTCACCCTGCCTCGGTGGGAAACGGCCGACTTGTTGAAAAAAAAAAATTAATATTCTTTGTTTATTTTGACAAGTTTTTCTTTTACAGAGATCTTTATTTTATCCCAGCCATCATGGGGATATTTGTGATAGTGTTACTACCGAAGATCCTACCTCCACTACGTTCCTCTGCTACAACAAAATCTGCGGAGCAGATAAAGGGGTCACTAGTGAAACTGGATGACAGTGGCCGCAGTGTAACTAATGGTCTTGACAGTGCTACCGCCCAGCACTTCAAAGTTCAATAAGTTATGTTCCCCCATCCTCTGTTCTTCAGCTCTCATGTGGTTTTTTAAATGCACGTGTTGCCTCTTGATAACGACTACCACAAGCTGAGGGTACGTCACTCACATGTTCAATGTATACTTGGTATTTTTTAATAGCTAATTTATATGTTAAGATTGAAAATGAAGGAAAACTTTGATGCAAATAAGTGTAATAGCACATACTGGTAATGAATATCTTTGTGTCATATGTTGTACAATAGTTGTTTCACACAATTTCCTACACTCATCATAGTTTTGGTATGTTCCATATACTTTCATCAAGAGGTTATACAGTACAGTATACTCAAATCTTAGCATAATTACAGTTCTGCTCAATTTTTTTTTTTCTGCCATAATGTAATATTTCTGGTTTATATTCAAACCATTGCATAACTTTTACCTACCTCACAGGTAAATGATAATTTTTTTAGTTTTATGTATACATAATTTTAACATGTTCAATAGGAAGCAGATTTCTGACACCGGTGGAATATTTTATGTGCTTTAAAAAAAAAGTAAAGGATGAAAAGTTTGGGTTATTCTGGGTTCAGTGATGACTAACATAATCAAATGATTCAGTATATTGTAATTATATACAAGATCAGCTCAGAAATTTATTAAAAATGATTGTACTTCTTTATATTACTGATACATGTGGATCAGTTAATATAAAGGCTGTTGCACTATAAATAATAATCAAATGTTTTGTGCCATCACTTATTTTTTTTTTTTTTTAGTCACTTTTTAAAGTCAGCATTGCATAGATCCATTCATGAATTAAATGACTGACAGCAGTGAAAGTGCATATTTTTAAAGCTTTGTTGCTCAAATATCTGCCTGATTTTTTTGCCTTTTTAAGAAATATGAGTAACTGCCTCCAATTTTAACCTGAAGAAATTTCCTAAAGGCTCTTTTTTAGAGTTTGTGCATGATGGTCTTCCCTCACCCTTGGTGAGCCAGGCATAATCAGGTTGGGGTTGAACTTTTAAATGTGTACAGGTAACTTTTGCTGTAAACCATCACAGATGGCAAAAATCAGGAGCACCAAGACATTAATTTAGTGGGAAATTTGGGATTAATGACTCCTTGCTTTAGAGATTAATGTTAGCAATAAACATGTCTGTTATACTGGTAAGCATGGAGTCCTTGATAATCTTTTGTAGGATTATCTTACTGAAGTAGTAACCCTGGACTTAAAGGTGATAATCTGAAGCTGCTTTGGAATTTTTTAAGGGTTACTTTCAGATGATTAAGAGATAGGTGGTCATAAAAGAAAAAATGTGACAGCTTTTGATCAAACTCATCATTTCTGAGAGAGGAAGAGGGTGGGAGGAGGAGGTTAGGTGAGAGAAAAGATGAATGTGCCCTGTTGGGCACCACAAATGAAAAGGAAAATGAGAGGGTGGATGAAAGTGGAAATAAGAAAGCAAGAGTAAATGGAAGAGAGATCAAATGCTCAAAAGAGGGCAAATGCAAGAGTGGACAAATGCATAAATGAGGGAGAATGCAAAGAAGAGTGCAAGAGATAGCTAAAAAGTGGGAAGTAAGCCTGACATTCTTATAAGAAGTACTTTTAAATAAATGTTTATGATTTGTCATTTAAAGAATCTAAATTGCTTGTGTGAATAAGGACAAAGCTTGTAACCACATCAACCCTACATAATGTCATAGTTGAAATATCAACAATCACTGGACCACCATATAGTGAGCTGCAAAATGTTGCAAGTAACCCCCTGTACATTGCATCACTTTTTACTTTAGCAGATAATAATGTATTTCTAACATATTAAATATACTAGTTACTTATTCAGTAATAATGCCATAATTTGTGAACAGCAAAAGTACTGTATAGTACACATTTTCAGTTTTAGCTCTTTACTGTTGTACTGTACTGTACATTATTTTTGACATACGCTGGTAGAGTATGTATTTGCAAATTATTACATCTGGTTAAAAAAAATGCATAATTATTTTTCATAATGCTATTGAAACTTTGTGTGCAGCCTCTAATGCAACATGTATAAGACCATGATTGAAAGTATAGTACATGGCACATACTGCGTCTTTGTGAGAGTTAATGAGAAATGTTTGATGATTGAATTTGGGATAGATTTAACTTCTAACTCATAAACAGAGCCAGAGTAATGTTTTACTCTAACTATTGGAAGTGTTTGGTGTGTATTAAGTGTGTTTTGTATGACTGGACAAGTTTTGCCAAGTCTTGCCACTATGTAACTCGTGTAAATCATTACTACCATATTTTAGATTTTTTTATTTGATATTTTAATTGTTCTAGTGTGACTTTGAGGCAAATGTTGCCTTGCAAGCTGTGTAGATTTCTTATATTTTCTGTTGATTAGCACCGATTAAAATTATTTTAAAGTACAGTGTGTGTGTGTATATGTATATGTATATGTATATGTATATGTATATATATATGTATATATATATATATATATATATATATATATATATATATATATATATATATATATAAGGGAATGTATGAAAGTATAGTAGTACCAACACTCTTATATGGGTGTGAAGCTTGGGTGGTAAATGCAGCAGCGAGGAGACGGTTGGAGGCAGCGGAGATGTCCTGTTTAAGGGCAATGTGTGGTGTAAATATTATGCAGAAAATTCGGAGTGTGGAAATTAGGAGAAGGTGTGGAGTTAATAAAAGTATTAGTCAGAGGGCAGAAGAGGGGTTGTTGAGGTGGTTTGGTCATTTAGAGAGAATGGATCACAGTAGAATGACATGGAAAGCATATAAATCTATAGGGGAAGGAAGGCGGGGTAGGGGTCGTCCTCGAAAGGGTTGGAGAGAGGGGGTAAAGGAGGTTTTGTGGGTAAGGGGCTTGGACTTCCAGCAAGCGTGCGTGAGCGTGTTAGATAGGAGTGAATGGAGACGAATGGTACTTGGGACCTGACGATCTGTTGGAGTGTGAGCAGGGTAATATTTAGTGAAGGGATTCAGGGAAACCGGTTATTTTCATATAGTCGGACTTGAGTCCTGGAAATGGGAAGTACAATGCCTGCACTTTAAAGGAGGGGTTTGGGATATTGGCAGTTTGGAGGGATATGTTGTGTATCTTTATATGTTTATGCTTCTAGACTGTTGTATTCTGAGCACCTCTGCAAAAACAGTGATAATGTGCGAGTGTGGTGAAAGTGTTGAATGATGATGAAAGTATTTTCTTTTTGGGGATTTTCTTTCTTTTTTGGGTCACCCTGCCTCGGTGGGAGACGGCCGACTTGTTGAAAAAAAAAAAAAATATATATATATATATATATATATATATATACATACATATACATACATATATATATACAGTGGACCCCCGGTTAACGATTTTAATCCGTGCAAGAGGGATAATTGTTATGCGAAATAATCGTTATGCGAATGAATTTTCCCCATAAGAAATAATGGAAATAAAATTAATCCGTGCAAGACGCCCAAAAGTATGAAAAAAATTTTTTTTTACCACATGAAATGTTAATTTTAATACACACAAACTGAAAAAGGCATGCACAATTACATGACACTTACTTTTATTGAAGATCTGGTGATGATTGATGGGATGGGAGGAGGGGAGAGCATTATCTTCTTACTGTTTAGAAGGGGAATCCCCTTCCATTACGACTTGAGGTAGCAAGTCCTTTTCCGGGGTTACTTCCCTTCTTCTTTTAATGCCACTAGGACCAGCTTGAGAGTCACTGGACCTCTGTCGCACAACAAATCTGTCCATAGAGCTCTGTACCTCCCGTTCCTTTACGATTTGTCTAAAATGGGCCACAACATTGTCATTGAAATAGTCACCAGCACGGCTTGCAACAGCTGTGTCAGGGTGATTTTCATCTATAAAGGTTTGCAGTTCAACCCACTGTGCACACATTTCCTTAATCTTTGAAGTAGGCACAATGGATTCCACAACTGGCATAGGCTTCTCAGGGTTAGCCCCAAACCCTTCAAAATCTTTCTTAATTTCCATACTAATTCTCACCCTTTTTACCACAGGGTTGGCACTAGAAGCTTTCTTGGGGCCCATGGTCACTTATTTTCCAGAAACAGCACCGAAAACACTGTAATAATACGAAATATTCCGAGTGTATGCTTGGATGTTACCGCGGAGGCTGGCTGGTAAACAATGGGACGGGCGGCACATGTGAGGGCACATTGGACGCGTCTCGGACGAAAATCGGTGAGCGGGTTTTTAATCGGTATGCGCGGCAAAAATTTTGCGATAAAAGTAAGCGGTATGCGGAAAAATCGCTATGTGATGCCATCGTTATGCGGGGGTCCACTGTATATATATATATATTTTTAAACTTCCAGTAATGGTCATATCAGATTCTGATTGAATTTTTATTAGAACATATGTTTATATTATTAGAACATATAATGTTTATGAAGCTTGTTTTGTTAGATTTACCCTGGGGAATTTCTCTGATCATATTACTCGTATTGAATGGTTCTCGGTGAGTCTACTGCTCTATGGGAATGTCTACAATGCAAGGTAAATGTTATTTTTCCTTATTACAAGATAAATTTTGTTTGTTTTAATCTAGTAATGGAACTATTCTAATGATAAGGAAGGTTTATATTGGAAAGTGACCCCCCTATTACATAAAGCTTTAACATGTATATTTCTTGAAGTTTAATCTTTCTGAATAAAAGTCTTAGGAAAATATACTATAATTAATAAACCATTTTATACTTTTTGAAGTTTGTGATGTTAACATCATTTTCGTCTCCTTACAGTTTGATAATAAGCTGTGTAAAAAAATTATAATCCAATCTTACTTCATTGCATGAACAGTATCCTCTCAAGCAGAATGGCAGACCATATGATCATTTGAGGATAAATCTCTATCAGTCTGACTTCATTAAACAAATTTTAGATGTCGTGAGTGATAGTTTTTTGGTTACTACCATACCATTGTCTCCTTAATAACCCTACAAGTCCAGGGTGGAAAAACAAAGGTTGGAGGGAGGGTGTGAAGGTGGTTTTAGGCAGTAGGGGCTTGAGCATCCAGCAAATGTATGAAAGCTGGTTACATCAGAGTGGAGACTAGAAGCTTTATAGATTTGATGTGCTGTTGTAGTGTGAACAAGGTAACATTTATGAAGGGATTCAGGACAGCAGGTGAGGTAAATTTCACTCCTAGAAGTGAGAAGTACATTATTATTACAGTTTTGGGGAAGCACTAAACCCATATGAGTTATATAGTGCCTGGGGTATAGAAGTCATTCAGGTTCAATCCAAGGAAGGGGAGGGCAGGTCCAATTTCTTGGGTTAAGAGCCCCTCGCTGGCATTAAGGAACCTCCTTTGAGAGGAATGAGAAGTGCTGCACAGTGAAGGAGGATAGAGATGTTGCTGGTCAAAGGGTCAATTGAATTGTGATGTTTATGCATTTCTGGCAAGACAATAAAAATAATAACCAGTTTAAAAGCTACACCCATACAGATCTTTGGTAGGATAGCTACCGAGTTTTTTTTTTTTTTTTTTTTTGGGGGGGGGGTCTACATACCTTGGTGAGATATGCTGGTGTGAAAAAAGAACAAAGTGAACAAACAGTGTGTAGCACAAAGGGGCATGAACTGTCCTCAATGATAGCCACCACTCCACCTATGACAAACATTTAATGAAAGCTAACCTAGGTATCTATGGATTGGCAGACAGCATGCATAGTTCCTTTGTGTAATGGCAAAGGGAACAAAAGAGAGTGTAAAAATTATAGGGGAATAAGTCTGTTGAGTATGCTTGGTAAAGTGTATGGTAGAGTTATTATTGAAAGAATTAAGAGTGAGACGGAGAGTAGGATAGCAGATGAACAAGGAGGCTTTAGGAAGAGTAAGGGATGTGTAAACCAAGTGTTTGCAGTGAAAAATATAGGTGAACAATATTTAGATAAGGGTAAAGAGGTTTTTGTGGCATTTATGGATTTGGGACCCTTGTGGTTAAGCGCTTCTTTTTTATTATAATAATAATAACATGGATTTGGAAAAGGCGTATGATAGGGGGCCGATGTGGCAGATGTTGCAAATGTATTGAATAGGAGGTAGGTTATTGAAAGAAGTGAAGAGTCTTTACGAGGATAGTGAGGCTCAGGTTAGAGTATGTAGGCGAGAGGGAGATTATTTCCCAGTAAAAGTAGGCCTTAAACAGGGATGTATGATGTCACCATGGTTGCTCAATGTATTTATAGATGGAGTTGGAAGAGAAGTGAATGCTCGGATGTTGGCAAGAGGTGTGGGGTTAAAAGATAACTCCCACTTTGTGTTAGATTCTTTGTCACAGTTGCTCTTTGCTGATGACAGTGTGCTTTTGGGAGATTCTAAAGAGAACTTGCAGAGGTTGATTGATGGGTTTAGTAGGAAATTAAAAGTGAATATAGGAAAAAGCAAGGTGATGAGGGTAACAAAAAAATTAGGTAATGGAAGATTGGATATCAGATTGGAGGGAGAGAGTAAGGAGGAAGTGAGTGTACTCAGATATTTGGGAGTTGACGTGTCAGCATATGGGTCTATGAAAGATGAAGTGAATCATAGAATTGACGAGGGGGGAAAAAGGTGAATGGTGCACCGAGAAGTCCGTGGAAACAAGGAACTTTATCCATGAAAGCAAAAAGGGGAACGTATGAGAGTATAGTTATACCAACGCTCTTGTGTGGGTGTGAGGCATGGGTGGTGAATGTTGCAACAAGGAGAAGGCTGGAGGCAGTGAAGATGTCATGTCTGAGGGCAATGTGTAGTGTGAATATAATAAAGAGAATCCATAGTTTGGAGATTAGGAGGTGCAGGATTACCAAAACTACTATCCAGAGGACTGAGAAGGGGTTATTGAGATGGTTTGGACATGTAGAGAGGATGGATGGATGGATGGAACAAAATAGAATAACTTCGAGAGTGTATAAATCTGGAATGGAGGGAAGGCGCGGTAGGGGTTGGCCTAGGAAAGGTTGGAAGGAGGTGGTATTAGTGGGATTAGCACTAAAAAGTGCTAATCCCACATTGGTCATTCAGTGCTACAGATCTGTACAAGACAGTGCTAATTATAATTATCACTGTAAATTTATAGGGGTGTTAAACCTGTAGGGGTCATACAATGCCTGGGTCATACAATGCCTGGTAGGCTTAGGTTCCATCAAGGAACTTTCCTTCAGGGACACATGGTGCTAAATACCAGCTCACCTGAAACAAAAAAAAAAAAATGCCTTATTGAAGAAGCTGAGGCTGTCCAGCCTTGTTATTACCTTCAAATTTTACTTTGTGATATCAGTCCCCTTCAATAGGAGTGCCATGAAGGGAAGGGCTCTTCATCAAGGGAATTATAGCCACCCTTCATTAAATTCTGATAGTTACCTTCCATTGCCCAAGCACTGAATGACCCTTATAGGTGTAGTGCTTTCCTATAATTGTACATTAGTAATGTGCGATCAGGCCTTTTATTTGTGTCCAACTATTTATTGTATTGTACTTCCTTAGTTGCCATTTTGCTTACCATCACCCTGGTTTTCCATCTTGCCTGTGCTTATACACCTTGGTCATGGCACTTATTATCTCTAATGTGGGGAATGGGAGACAATGAAGTTCAATAAAAGGAAAAAAGAATAGGTTCCATTCCTTGGATCAAGAGCCCCTTACTGGCATCAAGGCACCTCTAAGCAACAAAACAAACCTTGCCTCTCCAAGCAGTCTTGCACATAGCATCATTCACAATCTCTGCTAAATTTTTAATTACAGCACTGACTTGTGTAGTGTGTTCATGTTATTGTACAGTAGATATAAATTGTCCATTATATTTTTGTAATTCTATCATTTCTTTTTTTGTGAAAGACTCGAGTATTATGATTTATGTTGAGACTAAGTAATATATCAGCAGATGACTTAAAAAAAAAAAACAGTTCTGAGCACAGGTGATAGTACTTTTACAGTACTTAAGAAAAAGTAACATTTAAAACCCCTGATGTTGGGTCACTGTAACACATTGGTAAGGTTTAAGTGCTCTGTGCCTAGGGGTAAGGGCTTCTTTTCTTGAGGAATGCCACTTTCTCCACAATGCTTGCCTGACTAGGAACCTAGCATAACTTTTGGCATAAATGGTAGATATATTTCCCTTGGCATTTAAAAATATTTGCTGACTTTCACTGACATAATGAATTAAGGATATGGATTACAGTTTACAAAAATAAACTTCAAATAGCTTTGTGATTATGATTTATGTAATATGATATATGAGAGAAAATTAAGTTACAACAGCAGCAGGTTGATAATGATATCATAAATTTGATGTTGGAAATGGAATATGATTAAAATCATTAAACTATTCAGTGCTTTGTGGTTTATAATAAACTGAAAACAAATATCTATCAGCCATCAATTTTAAAACAGCCCACATTATTGGAAATTTTGCTGACACTGTGTTTGTCACAATGCTGCCATTACATTAGAATTACCAGAAACCAAGTGCTAAACCCACGAGGGCCATATAGACTGCCATTACCATATTCAACACATTGCTGTGGTATATTAATTACTGTACAGTATATTCTTTCTACACAGTGGTATAGTACCATATATTATTTGGGAGGACACTCTCATACCATCATTCACATGATAACATTTACAAAATTCTCCCTTTAATTTATATGGAAAGGAACTAGAATTATGGCAGCTACATCATTCATATGTTATACACAATGCTCTTTGGTGAATATGCTGTATTTTAAACTTTTATTGTTGGTGTACTGTTGTATAACCCTTATGGATTAAGCCACATTATTGTGAATATGCTAGTCTAAAGGCTTTTGTGGACTCTTCTGGGGTGTGTGTGTGTGTGTGTGTGTGTGTGTGTGTGTGTGTGTGTGTGTGTGTGTGTGTGTGTGTGTGTGTGTGTATGCGCGCATGTGCGCTACCTGTATTTGTAATAAAATTGGTCATACATAATACTGTACTAGTGTTATAAAATTAACTGATTTGTAATATTATATGTATTATTATTATTGCAATCAAAACTAAGCACTAAACCCTCAAGAGTCGTACAGTATATGTAAATTAGGTGCTTTATAAATTTAGGTTCAAATTTCAGCCAAGCCATACAATACCTGAAATCTAATCATTAGTAATTGTTAAGACTGCAACAGTGGCAGTGGTTTAGTGTGACGTAATTGTTTTGGTCTTGAACTGTGGTGTATTCAGTCTCTTTACTGATCAAGCAGTGATGCCATTAACAGGTTGTGTTTTGTATCCTATGGAAAGTGTCTTGCGTGTCAACTCTCAACTGCACTAGCAACTGATCTAACCCAAATAATAAACAATAAAGCTTTATAAAGCTCTATTATTATTGTTTATCCTTGACTTGTAAAATGATTGATTTTTCCTACCAGTTTTAATGTTTTGAGTAAATGCAAAATTAAACATTAATATACATTCAATCTGCATTCCCTTTTCTTTCAAATTATTATTTAAAAACTAAGTTTGGAATCATTGGTGGCATATTGAGGTCTGGATACATTCACCTAACCAACCCTCAAAAATCTAGTCCTTCAAGAGAAGTGCCTTGATCTGGTTATGGGATCTTGGTTGAAGAAAATGGAACATCCTTGGATGAAATCTGAGTGCCTCTTGTTCCCTAGATGTGTGTGAGCCCTAATTATTATTTTTATTAAGGGGAATGCTAAACCCTGAGGGATTATACAGTGCCTGTGGGGAATGAGAGACGAAAGGCATTCAGGCTTAATTCAGGGAACTGGAGCACAGACCCAATTCCCTAGATTGACCCCCTCGCCATCATCAAGGAACCTCCCTTCAGGGGATCTGTGAACCCTAAGAATTTAGCACTCCTATAATTAATAATTTTTTCTTTTTCAACAAACCGGCCATATCCCACCAAGGCGGGGTGGCCCAAAAACAAAAACGAAAGTTTTTCTTTTTAAATTTAGTAATTTGTACAGAAGGGGTTGCTAGCCCCTTGCTCCCGGCATTTTAGTCGCCTCTTACAACATCCATGGCTTACGGAGGAAGAATTCTGTTCCACTTCCCCATGGAGATAGGAAATAAACAAGAACTAGAAAGAAAACAGAAGAAAACCCAGAGGGGTATGTGTATATATATATGCTTGTACATGTATGTGTAGTGTGACCTAAGTGTAAGAAGTAGCAAGACATACCTGAAATCTTGCATGTTTGAGACAAAAAAAAAGACACCAGCAATCCTACCATCATGTAAAACAAATACAGGCTTTCATTTTACGCTCACTTGGCAGGGCGGTAGTACCTCCCTGGGTGGTTGCTGTCTACCAACCCACTACCTAAAAAATATTAATAATATTGTAATAATTATGGAAATATTCCAAGAAAAAACATTACAATTCAAAATATATAATACCACTGCCCCTTGTAAAGTTATACTGCTGTATGTAGATATTTTATCTCTGACTGTTTCCCCACTAAGGCAGAGTAACCCAAAGATGGAAATATTCACCATCATTCATTCAATTATTGTCTTGTCTGAAGTGCTGACATCAGTTCTGATGTCCACTATCTCTCCTCTAGAGTGCCAACTCTGCACTTCTAACCTCTAGGACTCGGTTTCCCCTGAATTTCATAAAAGTTACCTTGCTAACATTCCAATAGCATGTCTATTGAAAAACCACTCGTCTAAATTCATTCCTACCCAACATGCTCATACAAGCCCCTAAATTTCAATGCTGCCTTTATCCTCTCCTTCCAACTGCTCCTGGGATGACCTCTACCCCTCCTATCTACCTTCCAAGAGTTATACACCCTTTTTGCCATCCTATCTTACCCTCTATCCTCTTTAAATGCTCAAACCACCTCAGGCCCTCTCCCCTGAATGATTCCACACCATCTTCTAATTTCTGCATTCCAACCTCTGCATAATATTCACAGCGTACATTGATCTTAAACATATCCCCATTGCCTCTAACTTCCTAGATGCAATGTTCAAAGCCCATTCAAACGTATTGGTATTGCTACCCTGTACCAGAGTACAGTATAGTGATACCAAAATAAGTTTTTCTTCTGACCTCCAGAAGATAAACTTTTCTTTCTACAGATCCCTCAACACACTACCTATCTTTTCTCCCTTCATTTATTCAGTGGTTTGTCTCATTTTTCATAGATCTTTCGTTGATATGTCCAGTCCCATATATTTGAACATGTTTATTTCCTCCATTCTACCTCCCTGCAATCTGATACTCAGTCTATCATTGCCTAGATTTTTTTTTTGTTCCCTCATCAACCTTGATATTTCCTATGCTCACTTTTAATCTTCTACATACTGTATGTTACCAAATTTCTCCACCAAATTTAGAAACTTCTCTTCAGAATTTTCCAAAAGAACCATGTCATTGACAAAGAGCAACTGACAACTCTGTTCAAATTCATTATTGATGTTATATAAAATTTAACTTTTAAGTGAAAAATCACAGATGCAGAAACATACAAAGCAAGTGAGTGGATACTTACATTCAATTTGCCTTACCATGCTCCATGCTAGAACCAGCAACCCCTCAAGGAAGGTTCCTTGATGTTGGTGAGGGGCTCTTGATTTAGGGAATTGGATCTGTGCTCCAGTTTCCCGAATTAAGCCTGAATGCCTTCCACATCCCCCCCCCCCCAGGCGCTGTATAATCCTCCGGGTTTAGCACTTCCCCTTGATTATAATAATAATAGAACCAGCAAGTCTTTGTAACAAAGCAGCCAGTTCTCTCTCTCCCCCTCAGGATATTATATAATAGTCCTATAATCATGACAAATACATTTATTCACAAATACTACAATTAGTATATTCACTTTTGGGCATTCTTCCACACAATATTATGCAAAAAAAATAACAAAAAGCATTCAATAAATCCAAGGCAAATCTTCAGAAGCAGCCTTGCTCGCACCTATGTCACAGCCTAGTTGGGTTCGTCAAACCTGCGAGGCTTCGACCCGTTACACTTGCACTGTTTAGGTCATCCCACACAGTGCTTGACATTGGTCTCAAAGACACTGAAAATAAAAATGGAATAGGACAATAATAGGATACAACATACATCAGAAAAACATTACTTACAGTTAAAATGTTCTGACTGACTGCTGTTTCTGTTTTACATTCTCAGCATGAGGTGCTTTCTCCTACTCTATTTTCATAGTTTCTACCATCATTTTGACTTAAATCATGTAGAGGTGCTAAAAGATTATGTTATTTCTCAATTCCTATTCTTAATGGACCCACTAACCTATTTTCACTCATACAACTTATACCCCAGAATATTCACCTGATACAGCTTATCTCCTTTGATTATTATCATCATCATAACTAAGCACTAAACCCACAAGGGTCATACAGTGCTGCTTATCTCCTTTCAATATCGGAGATTTTATACTCGGTTACTTTTCTGTGTAATGGGCTCCACTCTATTAGCAAGAGCAAGCAAGGCTGAAGCGGCACCATACATAGATCAACAGAATACTTTTAATTATTCAAATTACCCAGTAAAATGCAAGCTCAACTTACAAAATCTAAGCTAATTTTTGTCTAATTATGTGCAGGTATCTCTAACCGGTCTGTATAGCCCTTGTGGCTTAGCGCTTCTTTTTGATTATAATAATAATAATCTCTAACCGGTAACCCATTTTCCTGTATAAATTACTAAATGTAATTAAGGAACACTTTCGTTTCTTCTCTTTTTGAATCGCCTGCCTTGATGGGAAACAGCCAATGTATTAACCCTTTCAGGGTCCACAGGCCCTCTCAGAGACTTGTTCTCAGGGTCGCCCAAATTTCAAAAAAAAAAAAATTATTTTTTCTTGTGAAAAGATAATCTTTTCCCGATCATAATGACACCAAAAGTATGAAATTTGATGGAAAACTTACGGAATTATGCTCTCGCGAAGTTAGCGGTCTCGACAATGTTTACGCATCGGCGATTTTGCCCACTTTGAGCCCTATTTTCAGCCAATTCTGGCGTACTAGTCAACAAAAATCATAACTATTTCGCTAGAACTCCATTTTTTCTATAGAATGAGTACAAGAAACCACCAATTTACCGATTTCAACTATCCAATACAATGGTCAGAATTTAGCAATTTTGCCAATTTCACACAAATTTCAAAAGATGCCAATTTCCAAATAGGGTCCAAAATAAACAAGAGAGACATTCCTGGCACTAAAATAAAATTTCCTCTGTTCATTAGTCACGTCCCCAGGCCCCTCTTACTTTTTTTTGCTTTCCACTTTGAATTTTTATTCTCACAAAAAAATAAGATTTACTGTTATGCAGACTACTGCATTAGTGTAGAAATGGTATAAATAATATCAGCGCACTTATGAAAGAATATTAGACTCGCCAGTTGACGTGTATTGGACGCTTAGCATGATTTGTTTACTTTTGAACTTTGGTAAAAATCGAACATTTCTGCTACTTTGAGCTCAGTTCCAAGGTACTTTTCATTGTAAAACCAGTCAAAATCATCTCAATTTCTGTAATATGTCTTCCATTCTATACAATGAGACCAGGAAAACTAGAATACAACAATAAATACCATACAAAAATAAAGTGCAAAGTGTCTGCTTTAATCTAAAAACACAGTCAAAGTTTTTTTTTCCTCATTACGCACAGTGTGCTGCAGGATTTTTTTTTTATACTGCACACACTGACCACATAGACCCATTCTTTCATATGTAGGCCTACCAGCTTTCTCTCACTTGATTTGAAGGTGCTAGAATTTATGCGTACTAGTACGTCATGGACACTGGTGCGTAAGCCGTACTAGTACGTCCAAAACCCTGAAAGGGTTAAAGACAAAAAAATCTAACCTGGCAGTTGTTGGTAGCTGGAATGTGTGGATGTTGTCACAGATCACAGGTCATGGTCTGTGACATGTGCAGAGGTGTCAGCATGAGCTCAAAAGCAGCATCCTTTAAATTTGCTCCTCTTAAGTTTGCCTCTTGCAGATCACTCCCAGATAAGTCACAGTTCTGGTAAAAAAAAAGAAATGAAATATGAACATGAAAGAAAGAGACTCCATAGGAAACTTACGTGAAGAAAAGAGCTGACAAAAGTGTGAGAGTTCAAAGACAATATGAATGACTGAATATGTTTGTTATCAAAGCTATGTTTATAGAGTAGTGAGCTGTATAGCCCTTGTGGCTTAGCGCTTCTTTTTGATTATAATAATAATAATAATAGAGTAGTGAGCTGTGTCCTGACTAATGATGACCACTACTTGTGAGTTAAGGATTTACACAAGTGATATGCCAGGCAACAGTGCTAGATCTACTCAGAAGTCAAATATACTATGACACCAAAAGAACATTAAATTTTCTCCAAAGTCTGTTGAGAGATGAACCCACCTCAAGGTCTGCACCAGCAAGTACAGCTGCACGCAGGTCACAGTTCTTGAGGTTTGCATTCTTGAGTGTGGCAACTCGCAAATTAACACCTGCTAGCATGCTGCCCTCCAGCACAGCACCACGCAAGTTGACACCTTCAAAATCAATCATATACATTATATTTTTTATTAACTTATAAACTATGAAATCCTTTACTTAATTTTAATATTACCAATACCTATTTTATAAATAATGAAAATAAACATAATATATTCTAGATCTGAATGTCAAGTCATGAAGATGATGTACTTACATATATTAGTATTTATATTAGTAATACAGCCTTTCTTTTTTAAAAGATTGAGGCACAGGTTAAGTGCAAGTGAATAGAAATGGTTTTCAATAAAAGTAGACCTAAGACATTGATGAATGTTGCTACAACTGTAGTTTAAACAGTTACATTATTATTATTATTATAATCAAGGGGGAAGCGCTAAACCCGGAGGATTATACAGCGCCTGGGGGGGGGATGTGGAAGGCATTCAGGCTTAATTCGGGGAACTGGAGCACAGATCCAATTCCCTCAATCAAGAGCCCCTCACCAACATCAAGGAACCTTCCTTGAGGGGTTAAACAGTTACAGATTTTAAGAGAAGTGAATGTTATGAGGGTCTGGGAAAGGTGTGTTCTAAAAGATAACTATGGTAATCTGATACAAAAACAAGAGTTGCTATAACTGCTGTCTGGAAATAACAGTATTACCTGTAGATTTGGAAGAAGAGTTTGAAAGGTATCTGGAAGAACATGGAAAAAAAAAAGTTGGAAGTTGATACAAAATAAACTGAGTGAAAGAAATTTATAAGGAATGAGAGCCTTGAGGTCTGACTTGAAGAAATGAGTTGGAGTGTGAGCAAGGTAATATTCTGTGAAGGGAACCAAGAAAACCAGTTAGCCAGACTTGAGTCCTGAAGATGGGAGTATTGTGCCTGCATTCTAAAGGAGGGGTTTAGGATATTTGCTGTTTGAAGTAACATCTTAACTGTCATATTTTTGTGCCTCTGGCAAGACAGTGACAGTGTTAATGATGATGAAAGTGATTCTTTTTTGGGTCACCCTGCCTCAGTGGTAGACAGCCAGCACTTAAAAAAAATTATAAATAGAGACCATCAACATTTAGGGTTGTTAAAGATGAGGTAAATCACAAAATAAACAGAAAAGAAAATAGAAACAAAAGTCTGCTAATGAATGACAAAAAAAAATCTACAAAAAGTGGTTGACTATACTAACAGATTTAGAAAAAAAACAGAACAAGCCATGAAAATCCAAAATAAACTATACAGAATTATAATAAAGAGTGCCATCAATGCTTGCCTTCACAATTGGAACGTGTTCCTGCTGGGTCTTCAAAGTTACATGCACGCAAATTTGCAGACTCAAGGTTTGCACAGAGAAGCTTCACATTAAGTAGCTGTGCTCCTTCCAAGTTGGCTCCACAGAGGTTGGCACGCTCCAGACAGCACCCATTCATGTTGGCGCCCGCCAAGTTGCACCGTGACAGATCTGCGAACTGAGTACAAGATGATGGGCCAAATACTGCATTTCCTAGAAGAATATGTAACCAACTAATTGAGGTATTTCCTCCTGTTGTCACAACAGAGCTCAGCTTCACTCCAGGAACACTCAAGGAACACACAACACACACCACTGTAAGCAGTGAATATAACAGTAGTTCCCTACCAAGAATGATCAAAAAGAGAAAACATATTCATCATAGCTTATTTAACCCTTTCAGGGTCCAGAGGCCAAATTTCAAAAGGTGCACCAGTGTCCAAGAATTTTCAAAAAATAATTTTGTTATTTTTCGAATGAAATGGCAGAGAATCTTTTTCTGAAGGTAATAAAGCAAAAAGTACGAAATTTGATGGAAAATTGACGAAATTATGCTCTCGCGAATTTTGATGTGGCAGCGATATTTACGCATCGGCAATTTTGCGGACTTTGACTCCCATTTTAGGCCAATTACATTATTCCAGTCGACCAAATTCTTAGCTATTTCACTAGTATTACTTCTATTCTATCGACTGAGCACAAGAATTCGCCAACTCAACTGTTCCAACTACAAAATAAAGTGATCAGAAATTGGTAATTTGGTCAATTTAATGCAAAGTTCAAAATACTCCAATTTCAAAATAGGGTCCAGAATAAACAATGCAGACATTCCTGGCACTAAACTAACATTTCCTCTGTTCATTAGTTATGTTTTCAGGCTTTACTAATGAATTCCATTTTGATTTTTCATTCACATAATGAATTTTTATTCAAACCAAAAAATAGAAGATTTACTGTTATGCAATATTGTAATAATTGTATGAATAATATCAGCACATTTGTGAACGTATATTAGATGCACCAGCAGGCGTGTATTAGACATGTGAGGTCATTTGTTTACTCTTGAACATCAGCAAACATTTAACATTTCTGCTACTTTGAGCTCAGTTTCAAGCCATTTCCAGTATTAACCATTTCAGAGTCGAGAGGCCCTCTTCTAAACTCGTTCTCAGGGTCGAAAATTTTTTGGAAAAAAAAAAAAAAGATTTTTTCTTATGAAATGAGAGAGAATCTTTTCCCGATCATAATGACACCAAAAGTATGAAATTTGATGGAAAACTTACGGAATTATGCTCTCACGAAGTTAGCGGTCTCAACGATGTTTAAGCATCGGCAATTCTGCCCACTTTGAGCCCTATTTTCGGCCAATTCCTGTGTACTAGTCAACAAAAATCATATTTATTTCGCTAGAACTCCATTTTGTCTATCGAATGAGTACAAGAAACCACCCATTTACCAATTTCAACTATCCAATAAAGTGGTTAGAAATTGGCAATTTTGCCAATTTCACACAAATTTCAGATGCCAATTTCCAAATAGGGTCCAGAATAAACAAGAAAGACATTCCTGGCACTAAAATAGCAAGTTTTCTGTTCATTAGTCACATCCCCAGGCCCCTCTTACATTTCTTTTGTTTTCCACTTTGAATTTTTATTCTCACAAAAAGTAGAAGATTTACTGTTATGCAGACTACTGCATTAGTGTAGAAATGGTATAAATAATATCAGCACACTTGTGAAAGAATATTAGACTCACCAGTTGATGTGTATTGGACACGTGGCATGACTTGTTTACTTTTGAACTTTGGTAAAAATCGAACATTTCTGCTAATTTGAGCTCATTTCAAGGTCCTTTTCATTGTGAAACCATCTCAATTTCTGTAAAATGTGTTCCATTCTATAAAATGAGACCAAGAAATCGCAAATACAACTATAAAAAACATACGAAAAAACACTGCAAAGTCGCTGTTTTAATCGAAAATTATGGTCTCAGTTTTTTCTCTCATTATGCATTATGTGCTGCAGGATTTGTTTTATATGGTGCACACATACCACATAGATGTATTCTCTCATATCAAGGCCAAAATTTACTGCTCACAGCTTATCAGAGCGAGCTGAGCTCATGACGTAGATCTACGATTTGGACCCTCAATGTAAAGCCGTAGATCTACGGCACGGACCCTCAAGGGGTTAACAACTCTCTTGCCTGAAGTGCATGAACATCATAACTCAAATGACTCTCTGAAATAACTTTCGTATTGCTCAGCCTGGTCGACCAGGCTAGCACCAGACAAGCCTAGTGATAGCCCAGGAGTAGAAGCTCTATAACTCATCAAAGGTATGAATAATAGAGTTTCTCCAAGTTATACCTTAAAGTTAATGTTTCGAAGGTCTAGCTTGGAAAGGTCAGCTCCACGTAGATTGATTCCTTGAAATCTAAGCTCGTCTTTGTGGTGTGTTGTAATGAGTGCATCTACAACTTGCTGTCTAGTGAGAGGCTCCAGTTCTTGTGTCTCTTCCCGAGAAGTAATGAGAGCTTCCAGCACAGGCACAGCAGACTCTATGCCAAAGAAACGGGCTTCCTCTAGCACTCCTATAATGAAGGATGGATGCTGATAATGATCATGTTAATGAGTACAGTACCATATCTGGGAAACTACATCAATTAATGTTTAAGTCAAAATTCTATTAACCCTTAAACTGTCCAAACAGATCTACGTTCACATGTGTAGTGCTCCAAAAGTAGATCTATGTTTTTTACAAATGTAAAAAATGTAAAAAATGTAAAAAATGTAAAAAAAAATGTAAAAAAAAATGTAAAAAAAAATGTAAAAAAAAAAAAGAAGGTCTACGTTTTTTTACATACTTTCAAATGTTGAAAAAACGAAGATCTACGTTTGGACAGTTTAAGGGTTAAAAGGTTATGTACTTTATTTTACAATCTTTAATTAATACTTCATATACGTAAAATAAATTTAAATACAGAAAAATATCTTGGCTTAAAATTTAAATAACCTGAGTGACTTTCTGCTATCATGATTGCATAACTGAACCTCAACTTCCAGTTGTTTTAACTATGTTGATGTTTATCATGAGTAGTTATATAAATTAATAACGTGTATATCCCTTTGCCAGGTATGTTACATAAACTAGATAGTCCTGCTCCTTCGATAACATGAGAAATGTTAACAAAAAAAATTGTGCACTATTTAATCTTTACTACAAGAAAAGAGGAATTATTTCACTGAGGTGAGATAATTCCTCTTTTCATGCCATATTGGAAGGCATGAAACCACAATTTAATGATAATTAAACAATTATTAGTACAATATGAAAGCTTTGTGTGGGTGCCCCTTCATTGCACTCATAGTGGATAGTATCCAGCAGAACAATTAGTAATGATTAATCAATTTTTTCCTAACACTGTCCATTTCCCACTAATGTAGGATGACTCAAAGTAAACACATGCTCTAGCTTCCTCTCAAGAAGCACAGGGATATCCCATTCAAATGACATTCCTAACTATGACATCCCCACCCAGCATTCCTCAATGTGAGGTAAGACACATATGCAACAGTTAGGTATCTTTATTTCGAAACGTTTCGCCTACCTAAAGATACCTAACTGTTGCATATGTGTCTTACCTAACAACCTGTCGGTATTTTATACCATTTTAATGTTCATTCCTCAATGTACTTCCCACATCTAGAACCCAAGTCCAACTCTTCTGAATCCTTCTTATGTCACTGTGCTCACACTCCCAACAGCAAGTCAAATCCTAAAGACCATCTGTCTCCACTTTGATCTAACATGCTCACATATGCCTGCTGGATGCTCAAACTCCTTGCCCTCCTTTATACTCTTGTAACTCTTCCTGGAAAGCAAAGTACACTAGCTTCCATCCATTCAAGAGTTATATACAAAACCCACACATATGAGAATGAACTTAAGATGATGTTTTGATTCTACATGGACTGTTGACTGGTCACACAGAGAAAAGCATTTCTGTGTGTGACCGGTCAATGGTCCAAGTCAGACCACAATGTCATCATAAATTTCAGTCTCCTACATTTGGGGGTATTTGTGCATTGTTTCAGTCATGGTATTGTGCCTTTTTCATCAAAGATTTACCAGTATACACCCTCTTGGGTGTATAAGATTCTATACAGTAATAAAATAATAAAGTAACCTTAATAAATGTTTTACAAATGACTCAGGATCATACATATGTAAAGCAAGAACAGTGACAAACATCTCAAAGGAACTCACCTTCAGGATTAATACAGGGATCAAGAATTAAGGTACCATTTCTCAGGAAGTTCAGAAGAGGCTCAAAGTACGTATAAGAACGATCTATGAGGTACGCACCATGGGCATCTCGATTGCTAGGCAGCAGACTACTGTCCTCACAACTAAACATTCTGAAAAGTACACACACTTGCTTGTTGATCTTTTTTAAAGACTAATGTAAGTACCGTATTTTCTGGCATTTAAGGCGCACGACATAAGCGTCATAACGGTACATCAGCAATCATATTCAAGGGCTAATTACCCTCTTACCTAGCACTAAGGCATAACTCAAAGCCTACCCTTGGCCCTGACCTTGAGCATATAAGGCACTGGATGATTTTCCAAAACGTTTTGTGGGATAAAATGCACAACTTATATGCCAAAAAATACGGTGCAAATTAATACAGGATGGCCCCACTTTACAGCACTTTGCTTTATGGAAAGTCACTAATACAGACATTTTAAATAACCCAAAATTCGTTTATGTGGCTCCCTGATTCGCTATTACAGCATCTGCATGCCACTCTGTTCATTTACATCCTCCATGAGCTCCACGTCTCTTGATTGTCTCAAAACTTTCCAAAATTTCAAGTGTTTTAAAGTTGTTGCATATTTTATATATACAGTACATGTATGCTATTGTACTTATGTGTACCAGTACCTAAATAAACATACACACTGGCATGCAGGCACACATTAAAATAGCTAAGAGTGTCACACTAGTGTTGAAGATGAAATAATAATAATAATAATAATAATAATAATAATAATAATAATAATAATAATAATTCTAGGTAGTAGGTTGGTAGACAGCAACCGCCCAGGAAGGTACTACCGTCCTGCCAAGTGAGTGTAAAACGAAAGCCTGTAACTGTTTTACATGATGGTAGGATTGCTGGTGTTCATTTTTCTGTCTCATAAACATGCAAGGTTTCAGGTACGTCTTGCTACTTCTACTTACACTTAGGTCACACTACACATACATGTACAAGCATATATATATATATATACACCCCTCTGGGTTTTCTTCTATTTTCTTACTAGTTCTTGTTCTTGTTTATTTCCTCTTATCTCCATGGGGAAGTGGAACAGAATTCTTCCTCCGTAAGCCATGCGTGTTGTAAGAGGCGACTAAAATGCCAGGAGCAAGGGGCTAGTAACCCCTTCTCCTGTATAAATTACTAAATTTAAAAAGAGAAACTTTCATTTTTCTTTTTGGGCCACCCTGCCTTGGTGGGATACGGCCGGTTTGTTGAAAGAATAATAATAATAATAATAATTGCTCTGGAGTGCTTTAAATGTCATACATTATGTTATTATAGGCATTTGTTATTAACACACCTATGATATTTTTTCAAATATATATAAGAAACAAGCTACATATCATATGAACCTAATACATTACAACCATAGAAGAATAAATAGAGAAATATGCGATGTCGTTGCCAGGCTGCTTGTAGAAGTGATGGCAACAATTAAGTTTTCTCTTGTCCAACACCAGAGAAGCTGTGTACAGTATAGTATAACTGGGGTAAATGTGGAAAAATATTCCTTTAGTATGCCTTCACTCATAGCATCATTTGCTCTAAAAATAGTGTGTTGCATGAGAATGGGAGTGCTGTTATTTATTCTGCTTCACCAATGTGAAGACAACTTGTATACAAAGTAAGGTGTTTGTATTGTGGAGGATGAAAAGCTTCACAAATACATGCACAATGCAAAATGAGCGTGTATGAAAAGTGAATAGGTATTAATACGTGTCTGTCTGACCACCCACTACCTGTTCACTCTAATAATAATAATAATAATACTTGCTCTGTGGCACTTTAAATATTGCATATTACATTACTATAAACATTATCATTAATCCATTTATGACTTTTTTTAAAAATTATATAAGAAATACACTATATATCATATAAACAAAATATATACAATCACAGTAAAACAAATAAACATAGTTGTGATGTGTGGTAGCCGGGAGGTCTACCAAACCGAACTTCCTTCAATAAATACTACTCACCTCTCACCCTACATTAAGACTACAAATATTTTAAGGCAAGTAATGAATGTACTGTATGCACCTTTTACCCTTTTATTGTTTTTCATGCCTAGTTCTATTGCTAACTTAATATAAAAGTGAAAAAAGGTTGATTCGCTGTACGGCAGTAGTCCGAGACCTAACCCACCGTATAAGCGGGGCCCTCCTGTTATCTAATAAAATGTAACACAGTATATCATGATTTTTCATATTCATAAAAATACCAACATGAATAACCAACATTTTATTATTACAAAAGTAATAATTAAACTGTCAAAAACCACAAATAAACATAGAAAATTTTACTTTGCCAGCATGGAGTTTGGTTCTTTGGTGACTAGTGTGGCACGTGTGGTGGTGAAGATCTGGCCGCCTACATTAAGTGTGACCCAGTCATTTGTGGGTGAAGCTCCACCTTGAGAAATGCAACGCTCTATGAGTTTGCAAGGGTAACACGAGAAAATCCTGAATGTTGTAAATATATTATATTTTAAATAAAATAACCTATGAACCTTATGATCTATTTTGTAACAATCCTTTCAACATCTTTAATTTTACTGAAGTTCTTAAAAGTGCGGACACTAAACTAACCACATCCAAACATGGGTACAGCATAACATAGCATATTGCATTTTAAACAATTGTTTTAGCATCTGCTTATCCATATAATTATGTACTTAAAAGCTATCTTAACCCTCTTTCTCTTATAATTATTAGCTTAAAGTACATTTTAACACCTACATGCAGTTAGTTAGTTAGTTTAATATGTTTATTATGCACCCCATACCCATCCTGTGGGCGGTACCAGTGATAAATACTGCATCAATTTTTTTTAACCATGTTTTTCCTGTCACTGTTTTTGCTACTTGCCATTTGTTAATAAATTTACCTTCTTTGAGGAAAAGCCTAACTTTTATCCCAAAGTGGGAAGCAAAATAAGCAAACTATAAGACCAAGTGTAAATATTAGAGTATTTATACAGAGACCAATACTAACTGCAGGCAGAAGGTGGGGTGCCTATACAGAGTGGGGTCATCCTGGCACCAACGTGACCAGGTGGCCTAACACCTGGACTCGGCTGAACCGGCAGCTGGAAGTCTTCACCCTCTGACACATACAAGATATCATCATCTCTGTTAAAACAAAGCAACAGTGTTACACAAAAATAGCCTTACATTAAAATTATGCTGCTAGTATCAAGATTCATCTACTGTATTTTAGAATCAAACTGCTAGTATCAACAGTGGCAGCTCATCCATAGGAGCTGCAGAGCTACAGTCCCCCCAGATGCTCACTGCCAAACGTATGACTTCATCAACCTTACACTAAAATAATTTGCAACTGACAAATATATTACAAGAAAAATCTGTTGTATGTTGTTTTCAATGTACATATAAGGAAACTTTTTATTTTTTTGTTGAAATGAGACAAAAAATGATTAAAA
Source organism: Cherax quadricarinatus (assembly GCF_038502225.1). Taxonomy (NCBI): domain Eukaryota; kingdom Metazoa; phylum Arthropoda; class Malacostraca; order Decapoda; family Parastacidae; genus Cherax; species Cherax quadricarinatus. Next base: position 5,870,185 of record NC_091296.1, on the reverse strand, counting down.
ATAGAAGTTTGATGCCGTACAACAGTATAGGTACTGGTGCTACAAGCCACCTCTGAGTATCAAGATTCATCATCTGTATTTTAGAATCAAGCTGCTAGTATCAAGTGTCATCCACTGTATTTTAGAATCAAGCTGCTAGTATCAAAATTCATCCACTGTATTTTAGAATCAAGCTGCTAGTATCAAGTGTCATCCACTGTATTTTAGAATCAAGCTGCTAGTATCAAGTGTCATCCACTGTATTTTAGAATCAAGCTGCTAGTATCAAGTGTCATCCACTGTATTTTAGAATCAAGCTGCTAGTATCAAGATTCATCTACTATATTTTAGAATCAAGCTGCTAGTATCAAGATTCATCATCTGTATTTTAGAATCAAGCTGCTAGTATCAAGTGTCATCCACTGTATTTTAGAATCAAGCTGCTAGTATCAAAATTCATCCACTGTATTTTAGAATCAAGCTGCTAGTATCAAGTGTCATCCACTGTATTTTAGAATCAAGCTGCTAGTATCAAGTGTCATCCACTGTATTTTAGAATCAAGCTGCTAGTATCAAGTGTCATCCACTGTATTTTAGAATCAAGCTGCTAGTATCAAGATTCATCTACTATATTTTAGAATCAAGCTGCTAGTATCAAGATTCATCTACTATATTTTAGAATCAAGCTGCTAGTATCAAGTGTCATCCACTGTATTTTAGAATCAAGCTGCTAGTATCAAGTGTCATCCACTGTATTTTAGAATCAAGCTGCTAGTATCAAGATTCATCTACTATATTTTAGAATCAAGCTGCTAGTATCAAGTGTCATCCACTGTATTTTAGAATCAAGCTGCTAGTATCAAGTGTCATCCACTGTATTTTAGAATCAAGCTGCTAGTATCAAGTGTCATCCACTGTATTTTAGAATCAAGCTGCTAGTATCAAGATTCATCTACTATATTTTAGAATCAAGCAGCTAGTATCAAGATTCATCTACTATATTTTAGAATCAAGCTGCTAGTATCAAGTGTCATCCACTGTATTTTAGAATCAAGCTGCTAGTATCAAGTGTCATCCACTGTATTTTAGAATCAAGCTGCTAGTATCAAGTGTCATCCACTGTATTTTAGAATCAAGCTGCTAGTATCAAGTGTCATCCACTGTATTTTAGAATCAAGCTGCTAGTATCAAGATTCATCTACTATATTTTAGAATCAAGCTGCTAGTATCAAGATTCATCATCTGTATTTTAGAATCAAGCTGCTAGTATCAAGTGTCATCCACTGTATTTTAGAATCCAGCTGCTAGTATCAAAATTCATCCACTATATTTTAGAATCAAGCTGCTAGTATCAAGATTCATCATCTGTATTTTAGAATCAAGCTGCTAGTATCAAGTGTCATCCACTGTATTTTAGAATCAAGCTGCTAGTATCAAAATTCATCCACTGTATTTTAGAATCAAGCTGCTAGTATCAAGTGTCATCCACTGTATTTTAGAATCAAGCTGCTAGTATCAAGTGTCATCCACTGTATTTTAGAATCAAGCTGCTAGTATCAAGATTCATCTACTATATTTTAGAATCAAGCTGCTAGTATCAAGATTCATCATCTGTATTTTAGAATCAAGCTGCTAGTATCAAGTGTCATCCACTGTATTTTAGAATCAAGCTGCTAGTATCAAAATTCATCCACTGTATTTTAGAATCAAGCTGCTAGTATCAAGTGTCATCCACTGTATTTTAGAATCAAGCTGCTAGTATCAAGTGTCATCCACTGTATTTTAGAATCAAGCTGCTAGTATCAAGTGTCATCCACTGTATTTTAGAATCAAGATGCTAGTATCAAGATTCATCTACTATATTTTAGAATCAAGCTGCTAGTATCAAGATTCATCCACTGTATTTTAGAATCAAGATGCTAGTATCAAGTGTCATCCACTGTATTTTAGAATCAAGCTGCTAGTATCAAGTGTCATCCACTGTATTTTAGAATCAAGCTGCTAGTATCAAGTGTCATCCACTGTATTTTAGAATCAAGCTGCTAGTATCAAGTGTCATCCACTGTATTTTAGAATCAAGCTGCTAGTATCAAGTGTCATCCACTGTATTTTAGAATCAAGATGCTAGTATCAAGATTCATCCACTGTATTTTAGAATCAAGCTGCTAGTATCAAGTGTCATCCACTGTATTTTAGAATCAAGCTCCTAGTATCAAGATTCATCTACTATATTTTAGAATCAAGCTGCTAGTATCAAGTGTCATCCACTGTATTTTAGAATCAAGCTGCTAGTATCAAGTGTCATCCACTGTATTTTAGAATCAAGCTGCTAGTATCAAGTGTCATCCACTGTATTTTAGAATCAAGCTGCTAGTATCAAGATTCATCTACTATATTTTAGAATCAAGCTGCTAGTATCAAGATTCATCTACTATATTTTAGAATCAAGCTGCTAGTATCAAGTGTCATCCACTGTATTTTAGAATCAAGCTGCTAGTATCAAGTGTCATCCACTGTATTTTAGAATCAAGCTGCTAGTATCAAGATTCATCTACTATATTTTAGAATCAAGCTGCTAGTATCAAGATTCATCTACTATATTTTAGAATCAAGCTGCTAGTATCAAGATTCATCTACTATATTTTAGAATCAAGCTGCTAGTATCAAGATTCATCTACTATATTTTAGAATCAAGCTGCTAGTATCAAGTGTCATCCACTGTATTTTAGAATCAAGATGCTAGTATCAAGCTTCTATTATTATTATTATTATTATTATCACACTGGCCGATTCCCACCAAGGCAGGGTGGCCCGAAAAAGAAAAACTTTCACCATCATTCACTCCATCACTGTCTTGCCAGAAGGATGCTTTACACTACAGTTTTTAAACTGCAACATTAACACCCCTCCTTCAGAGTGCAGGCACTGTACTTCCCATCTCCAGGACTCAAGTCCGGCCTGCCGGTTTCCCTGAATCCCTTCATAAATGTTACTTTGCTCACACTCCAACAGCACGTCAAGTATTAAAAACCATTTGTCTCCATTCACTCCTATCAAACACGCTCACGCATGCCTGCTGGAAGTCCAAGCCCCTCGCACACAAAACCTCCTTTACCCCCTCCCTCCAACCTTTCCTAGGCCGACCCCTACCCCGCCTTCCTTCCACTACAGACTGATACACTCTTGAAGTCGTTCTGTTTCGCTCCATTCTCTCTACATGTCCGAACCACCTCAACAACCCTTCCTCAGCCCTCTGGACAACAGTTATACAACAGTATATTAGAACCAAGTTGCCACTATCAAGATTTTCATTCACCATACATAAGAATCAAACAGATAGTATCAAGTTTCATCTAACACACATTAACCCTTTCATTGTAGGGACCCTTGATTCTTAAAAATCAAGTTCTTAGTATAAATCTATGTCTACCATACACTACTCACATATAAAGATGGGTAATCTCTTACCTAATGAGTCTGATATCATCAATAAGACCTCCCTGAGGGGTGTAGAGATGTGCAGCTCTGATGGCCAACTTCTGTGAGGCTGCTGCAAGCAAGTCATCTAAGGAGTGTGTCACCAGCACCACCTGCAGGAGACCAACAGATTAACACCTCCACCTACAGGAGACTAATTGATAAATGCTTCCACCTACAGGAGACTAATTGATAAATGCTTCCACCTACAGGAGACCAAAAGTTTAACAGTTTCAGTAAACTTCAACTGCTCTCTAGCCAAGGAAGCATTGCAATTACATATTTGTTAAACATGACTGAAGTTAAACCACTCAGTACAATGTAATTGATGGTGACCCCTGACAACTTCAACAACAAAAACAGTAATCAAAATACTGCAGGATCCGAGCGATCAGCCAAAGGCTGACTGCTCAGATTGAAGAATGGGTGCTCGCAAGATCCACCAATCTCGTAAATTAGGTATACTATAGAACAAATTAACAACCAGGAATATCAACTTTGATTTCATATATAAAGCATGCTTAATACACAGTGATGTGTACTCATGAGCAACAAGGTAAGTGTTTACCCTATAAAATAATTATTGTTTTTAAAATTAAAATACTGTATCTTAATTAATTTTTGAAATGTATCTAATATTTTGCTTATTTGTTATTTATGTTTCTGTGAATCTAATCTTGGTTTAAAAGGAGTTTAAACTTTTGAAACTTGTTAAACAGGATTTGATACTTTAAAAATCTGTCCTTGTAAGTTTATTTAGGTACAGGTACACATAAGTACAATGGTCACACATAGTGTAAATTACTTAGGATAACCCAAAAAAGTCAAAGTGACTTATTTCCATGCAAAATTTAATTTTCAGTATCATCATCCACTGTTTTGGTGGGTAAAATGATAATGCATCACTGCTAGAAGTAAGAGAAACATTATTAACTTAAACTGGCTATATTAAAATACCTAAGTGATTTATAATTGCTTTCTCCAAGCTTTTCATCAACCTCAAGATCATTTATCAGAGATTCCTTGTTTGTAACAGCCAAGTCCAGCCATTTATTTTCCCTAGTTTGTTCTGACACAACTTGTTTAAAAAAAAAAAAGTACAGGTCTATTTCAAGAAAGTCACTAGACTCTTAAACACCCTGTCAAATTACTCCAATCAGTTTGGCTAAATATTATAGTGTATATCAATGGTACACAAAACTGAGAAATAGTCAAATAAGGGTAATCTGAGGTGCTCATTTCCTCAACTCGGCTAAATCTCAAGAAGAAGCATGAGGGTGGAGATACTATATACTGGAGACAGGTAAAGTGAAGAGATTTGAGGCAGCATCACAGGTGGGAGGAGACCATTAGTGTATGTTAGTAAGTAAGTAAGTAAGTAAGTAAATTTATTCAGGTATACACAAATACAGTTACATAGAATTATCATACATAGCAGCATATGTGTAGAGAACCTAGGATAACCCAAAAAAGTCAGACGGAGTGACTTATTTCCATTGTTAATTTATTTAGGTACAGGTACACATAAGTACAATTATCATACATAGTGTAAATTACCTAGGATAACCCCAAAAAAGTGGCTTATTTCCATTGAGGTCCTTGAAAATAGGTCATGCCAATAGGCAGAGTTGAAGAAGGAACTCTGTACCAAGACACAAGATGCTACTGTCACACACATACATGTATTATATAGTAATGGTATACAGTATTTGTCTAAATTTAAAATTTACATTTTTGTTATGAGATGCCTCAGAAGTTCTGTTCCACAAAGGTTGACTATGCACTACCTAGGTAGACAGTCTGTAGATCACATCTAAGATTAGCAATTCGTGTTCTTCCAGACACTGCAGCTAAACAGTTACCATGTCTGTCCCATCCACTTTCATAGTTGTTTCGATGCAAAAGTTTGAATTTCCTTTACACAAATAATCCACACATAGGAGAGAAGAGCTTACGACAAAGTTTCGGTCTAACCTGGACCATTTACTTTGTAAAGTCTGAACGAAACATAGTCATCAGCTCCTCTCTCCTACGTGCGAGTTATTTTTGTATTGTTCCAGTCACGGTATTGTGTCTTTTTTGTTCTTTAAATTTCCTTTCACAAACAGAGCAATTTCCCAATGGAAATATGTCACTTTGACTTTTTGGGTAATTTACATACATATGATAAACTATGTATGATAATTGCACTTATGTGTACCTGTACCTAAATAAACAGACTTAAATCTGCAGTGGGTGCCTGTGGCTTGGTCATACTAAGGATGATGTGTGGCTCTTGTGGGTTTAGTGCTTAGTTTTGATTGTAATAATAATAATAATAATAATAATTACACTGAGGATCTGGTACCAGTCCCTGGCACTGGTAAAACATTGGGTATGTTTCCTTACACTAGCTGCCCCCATTCACCTAGCAGTCAGTAGGTACCTGGATGTTAGCTGACAGTTCTGGGTGGCATCCTGGGGAGCAAGATTAACCTAGTTCCCAAAATTACTCCACATAACTAGGGACTTTCTTTATAATATGCAAATAATGTTAAATAGGTCCATATCAGTTGTATCATGTAATCTGTAAAAATAAAAATTATTATATGGAATAATTTATATGACTTACTTGGCTTATGCTAAGTAAATCACATATATATGTTTGTATATTATTATATAAAGTCATTACCATTATGTAGGAGAATTATATTTTTTTTTTTATTATTATCACACCGGCCGATTCCCACCAAGGCAGGGTGGCCCGAAAAAGAAAAACTTTCACCATCATTCACTCCATCACTGTCTTGCCAGAAGGGTGCTTTACACTACAGTTTTTAAACTGTAACATTAACACCCCTCCTTCAGAGTGCAGGCACTGTACTTCCCATCTCCAGGACTCAAGTCCGGCCTGCCGGTTTCCCTGAACCCCTTCATAAATGTTACTTTGCTCACACTCCAATAGCACGTCAAGTATTAAAAACCATTTGTCTCCATTCACTCCTATCAAACACGCTCACGCATACCTGCTGGAAGTCCAAGCCCCTCGCACACAAAACCTCCTTTACCCCCTCCCTCCAACCTTTCCTAGGCCGACCCCTACCCCGCCTTCCTTCCACTACAGACTGATACACTCTTGAAGTCACTCTGTTTCGCTCCATTCTCTCTACATGTCCGAACCACCTCAACAACCCTTCCTCAGCCTCTGGACAACAGTTTTGGTAATCCCGCACCTCCTCCTAACTTCCAAACTACGAATTCTCTGCATTATATTCACACCACACATTGCCCTCAGACATGACATCTCCACTGCCTCCAGCCTTCTCCTCGCTGCAACATTCATCACCCATGCTTCACACCCCACCTTCATTCCCCTCTTTGCCTCCAAGGACAAAGTTTTTTGTCTCCACAGACTCCTAAGTGCACCACTCACTCTTTTCCCCTCATCAATTCTATGATTCACCTCATCTTTCATAGACCCATCTGCTGACACGTCCACTCCCAAATATCTGAATACATTCACCTCCTCCATACTCTCTCCCTCCAATCTGATATTCAATCTTTCATTACCTAATCTTTTTGTTATCCTCATAACCTTACTCTTTCCTGTATTCACCTTTAATTTTCTTCTTTTGCACACCCTACCAAATTCATCCACCAATCTCTGCAACTTCTCTTCAGAATCTCCCAAGAGCACAGTGTCATCAGCAAAGAGCAGCTGTGACAACTCCCACTTTGTGTGTGATTCTTTATCTTTTAACTCCACGCCTCTTGCCAAGACCCTCGCATTTACTTCTCTTACAACCCCATCTATAAATATATTAAACAACCACGGTGACATCACACATCCTTGTCTAAGGCCTACTTTTACTGGGAAATAATTTCCCTCTTTCCTACATACTCTAACTTGAGCCTCACCATCCTCGTAAAAACTCTTCACTGCTTTCAGTAACCTACCTCCTACACCATACACCTGCAACATCTGCCACATTGCCCCCCTATCCACCCTGTCATACGCCTTTTCCAAATCCATAAATGCCACAAAGACCTCTTTAGCCTTATCTAAATACTGTTCACTTATATGTTTCACTGTAAACACCTGGTCCACACACCCCTTACCTTTCCTAAAGCCTCCTTGTTCATCTGCTATCCTATTCTCCGTCTTACTCTTAATTCTTTCAATAATAACTCTACCATACACTTTACCAGGTATACTCAGCAGACTTATCCCACTATAATTTTTGCACTCTCTTTTATCCCCTTTGCCTTTATACAAAGGAACTATGCATGCTCTCTGCCAATCCCTAGGTACCCTACCCTCTTCCATACATTTATTAATCACCTAAAATAGTAATTAGAGTACAGTAGATGTAAATAAACTATTAGTAGACATATTGTTCAGACTGAACCAGATCTTAATTATTCAACTATGTAAATAATGTTAATAACTATAACAGATGGAAGGAAGGTGAGGGGAGAGGCAGCTTTACTTCCCCGGATCAAGAGCAACTTCATAAAGGTAAAATGGGTTCCTGGGTGTTAGTGGACTGGTGTGGGTCACATCCTGGATGTTAGTGGACTGGTGTGGGTCACATCCTGGGTGTTAGTGGACTGGTGTGGGTCGCATCCTGGGTGTTAGTGGACTGGTGTGGGTCACATCCTGGGTGTTAGTGGACTGGTGTGGGTCACATCCTGGGTGTTAGTGGACTGGTGTGGGTCACATCCTGGGTGTTAGTGGACTGGTGTGGGTCACATCCTGGGTGTTAGTGGACTGGTGTGGGTCACATCCTGGGTGTTAGTGGACTGGTGTGGGTCACATCCTGGGTGTTAGTGGACTGGTGTGGGTCGCATCCTGGGACAAAATTGACCTAATTTTCGGGAAATGCTCAGCATAACAAGTGACTTTCTATATAGTAGTATGTCACTGATGTCAACTATAGTCTATAAATAATAATATTATTATTATTATTATTATGATGATGATGATGATGATGATGATGATGATGATGATGATGATGATGATGATGATGATGATGATGATGATTGAGACAAGATATTAATAAAGCTCACCTTACCATCCACACCAGAACCATTTCTGAAGATAATTACTCTCTTCATGGTTCACTGTGTCAGTCACTCTGATAACATTATCACCACTCCCTGGCTGTGCTGGCTGACAGGCTGGCTGACAGGCTGGCTGTGCTGGCTGACAGGCTGGCTGTGCTGGCTGTGCTGCCTGGCTGTGCTGGCTGTGCTGGCTGGCTGTGCTGGCTGGCTGTGCTGGCTGTGCTGGCTGGCTGTGTTGGCTGGTTGTGCTGGCTGGCTGTGCTGGCTGACAGGCTGGCTGTGCCGGCTGTTAGCTGGCTGTGCTGGCTGGCTGACAGGCTGCCTGACTGGCTGACAGGCTGGCAGGCTGGCTGGCTGGCTGCCTGACTGACTAGCTGGCTGACAGGCTGACTGACTGGCTGACAGGCTGGCTGACAGGCTGACTGACTGGCTGACAGGCTGGCTGACAGGCTGGCTCACACTTCTTCCTGAGACACAACTGGAGTTAAGGTCATGACGTCACTAGTAATAAGATAAAAGATAACAATATCATTTCCTTGCAAAGTATACAATGTGTAATTACAATTTTGATTTGTCAAATACAAAAAAAAAACACTATAAAGCCGGGGCATTTCCGGCAGACTAATGTACTAAAAAAAAAACTACTTAAATCAAGACAAAATAAAAGTGGGTGTTAGTGGACTGGTGTGGGTCACATCCTGGGTGTTAGTGGACTGGTGTGGGTCACATCCTGGGTGTTAGTGGACTGGTGTGGGTCATCCTGGGTGTTAGTGGACTGGTGTGGGTCACATCCAGTCCAATTACTGGGAGCGCTTGAGGTTCCTAAACCTGTATTCCCTGGAACGCAGGAGGGAGAGATACATGATTATATACACCTGGAAAATCCTAGAGAGACTAGTACCGAACTTCCACACGAAAATCACTCACTACGAAAGCAAAAGACTTGGCAGACGATGCAACATCCCCCCAATGAAAAGCAGGGGTGTCACTAGCACGTTAAGAGACCATACAATAAGTGTCAGGGGCCCGAGACTGTTCAACTGCCTCCCAGCACACATAAGGGGGATTACCAACAGACCCCTGGCAGTCTTCAAGCTGGCACTGGACAATCACCTAAAGTCAGTTCCTGATCAGCCGGGCTGTGGCTCGTACGTTGGTTTGCGTGCAGCCAGCAGCAACAGCCTGGTTGATCAGGGGCTGATCCACCAGGAGGCCTGGTCACAGACCGGGCCGCGGGGGCGTTGACCCCCGAAACTCTCTCCAGGTAAACTCCAGGTAAACTGGTGTGGGTCACATCCTGGGTGTTAGTGGACTGGTGTGGGTCACATCATTATTGAGGTTCAGACATGTATGCGTGGAGCCCCAGACCGACATAATGAGACTAGTCACGAGGGAACATTCACCAAATTCAACTTCAATAACAAAAACATAAAGTGGGACCAAGTAAACCAAGTCCTAACCAATATAAGCTGGGAAGATATACTAAGCAACACAGACCCCAACTTATGCCTAGAACAGATTAACTTGGTGGCACTCGATGTATGCACAAGGCTTATTCCTCTAAGAAAAAGGAGGAGTAAATGTAAAATAGAAAGAGACAGGCGCTCCCTTTACAGGCGACGGAAAAGAATAACAGAGCGGCTAAAAGAGGTCAATATATCTGAAATGCGTAGGGAGACACTGGTCAGAGAAATAGCAAGCATCGAACTTAAGCTAAAAGAATCCTTTAGGAGTCAGGAATCGCGAGAAGAACTAAAAGCCATAAATGAAATCGAAAGAAACCCAAAGTATCTCTTCTGTGCCAAATCAAAGTCGAGAACAACGTCCAGTATTGGGCCCCTACTTAAACAAGATGGGTCCTACACAGATGACAGCAAGGAAATGAGTGAGCTACTCAAGTCCCAATATGACTCAGTTTTTAGCAAGCCGCTAACCAGACTGAGAGTCGAAGATCAAAATGAATTTTTTATGAGAGAGCCACAGAATTTGGTTAACACAAGCCTATCCGATGTTATCCTGACGCCAAATGACTTCGAACAGGCGATAAATGACATGCCCATGCACTCTGCCTCAGGGCCAGACTCATGGAACTCTCTGTTCATCAAGAACTGCAAGAAGCCCCTATCACGAGCCTTTTCCATCCTATGGAGAGGGAGCATGGACACGGGGGTCGTCCCACAGTTGCTAAAAACAACAGACATAGCCCCACTCCACAAAGGGGGCAGTAAAGCAACAGCAAAGAACTACAGACCGATAGCACTAACATCCCATATCATAAAAATCTTTGAAAGGGTCCTAAGAAGCAAGATCACCACCCATCTAGAAACCCATCAATTACACAACCCAGGGCAACATGGGTTTAGAACAGGTCGCTCCTGTCTGTCTCAACTATTGGATCACTACGACAAGGTCCTAAATGCACTAGAAGACAAAAAGAATGCATATGTAATATATACAGACTTTGTAAAAGCCTTCGACAAGTGTGACCATGGCGTAATAGCGCACAAAATGCGCGCTAAAGGAATAACAGGAAAAGTCGGTCGATGGATCTATAATTTCCTCACTAACAGAACACAGAGAGTAGTCGTCAACAGAGTAAAGTCCGAGGCAGCTACGGTGAAAAGCTCTGTTCCACAAGGCACAGTACTAGCTCCCATCTTGTTCCTCATCCTCATATCCGACATAGACAAGGATGTCAGAGATGACAGAGAGGCACAGTTCGTCAGATCCAATTGCATGATGGGTCTCTTCTAGAATATGTAAGCAGATACAGGTATCTAGGCTTTGAGGTTCCACTACTTGGACCTGTTGTAACAAGACTTTGTCGCCAATACAAAGAACGACTAAGAACACTTAGAGTTGTGGCAGGGCTTCACCCCAGGTATGGTGCTAATGTTAAAATTGTGAAAATGATGTATCGTGCTTATATTAGATCATTGGTTGATTATGCTGCGCCACTACTTGCTCTTGTGTCTGACTGGAAGCTTGGAGGGCTGGAAAAACTGCAGAACGAAGCAATGAGGATCATCCTAGGATGCCCTCGTACTGCCAAAATTTTAAATATGCAAAAAGAACTTGATATTCCAAGCATCAGAGATCGTGTTACTGAAAGAAATATCCTAATTGGGGTTAATATGCTCAGGCAAGCTCATTCAAACCCCTGCACAGAAGCCCTCCAAACTTTCCTCAGCACTGGTGAACACTCCTCCAGATGGATCGAAAAAACTGGAACCGACCTCCGCATGAATCAGATACATGATCTATGTCAAGTAAGGCAACAGCGGCACTTCACCGCTCCATGGAATATTACCCCATTCCAAACTACCATTCCTCCATTTCCCCCCAAACTACTTCTTAAATCACAACCAAAACTTCGCCTTGAAGCCAAACATGAGGCCTTAAGCTGTATTGATAACTTAGTCACACAGCACACACTCTCGCAAATTATTTACGTTGATGGTTCTGTTCACCAATCCACTGGTGCAGCTGGTAGTGCTGCTGTTGTCGTACAGAGTGATGGCTCTCTTAAAGAAATTGGAGCACGCATAAATAATTGGGCCTCTACCCTTCAGACAGAACTGTTTGCCATACTCCTTGCACTGAAATGCATCTATGTATCAAAGATTGACAGTTTAATTGTAACTGATTCTCTGTCATCCATAAATGCTCTCAACTCATTAAGCATAAATTGTGGCATGCTTGTGTCAGAAGCCAGACACAGGTATGGTAGGATTGTGGACAGTGGAGTCAGAGTGCACATGCTGTGGATTCCATCTCACATTGGTCTTCAGATGCATGATAGAACTGATAAATTGGCTAAGCTGTATGCTTTCAAAGAGGGAGTAGATTACAATCTTGGCTTGTCAGGTAGTAGTTTGAGAACAATAATACGAAAAGAACTTCAGCTGAATTTTATGGACTTAAGGCTCAGGGAGATTGACACCAGTGAGTCCATCTATCATCATTCTATCATGCAGGAGGAGCCACATGTCTATGGTGCATCCAACAAAATAAGCAGACTCTTGGATGTCACTACCGCCCGGCTCCGGCTGGGTTACAAGTATCTTTGGCAGGTTAAATCACCACCACCAGATGTAGACCAAACGAAATGTAAACTTTGCCAGATGGATTATTGTCACACCTTGCGTCATTATGTACTGGAGTGTGATAAAATTAATGAATTTAGAAACAACTCACTCAGAAGTGTTCAAGAAATGGCTAAGTATTTTATCCACAGTGGTATATTACAGACCATTCTGGAGAAATACCCTGACTTTGCTAGCTGTAAATAAAGCATTACCACAGTACCAACAATACCACCAGTCCGATAACATTCTTCTTTGCAAATATACAGGGTCTAAAGCCAGCAACAAACAACAAAATACCTTTCATCCGTGGACTGCTTGCAGAGGCAAAGGCAATGTTCGCGGCTTTCACTGAGACCCACATAAAGGATCACTTGGACAATGAAATATGGATCCCAGGTTACAACCTATACAGATGTGACAGAGTGAACAGGCAAAAGGGGGGGGGGTTGGCCTGTACATTGCAGAGTCACTTGTTTGCACAGAACTGCTTAATGCCTCAAATGACGTAGTGGAAGTTTTAGCAGTAAAGGTCGAGAACCAAAACCTAGTCATTGTGGTAGTCTACAAGCCTCCGGATGCAACATCCCAGCAATTCCAGGAACAGCTGTTAAAAATTGACCACTGTCTGGAAAATCTTCCAGCTCCTGCACCCAACATCTTGCTCCTGGGGGATTTCAACTTAAGGCACCTAAAATGGAGGAATATAGCAAATAATATTGTTGCAGTAATAACACCAGGAGGCAGCTCTGATGAAAACTCACACTCACACGAGCTTTTAAATCTCTGCACAAATTTCAATTTAAACCAGCAAATAATAGAGCCTACTAGACTGGAGAATACACTAGACCTCATATTCACTAACAATGATGATCTGATAAGAAATGTCACCATATCAAAAACAATATACTCAGATCACAACATAATTGAGGTTCAGACATGTATGCGAGGAGCCCCAGACCGACAAAATGAGACTAGTCACGAGGGAGCATTCACCAAATTCAACTTCAATAACAAAAACATAAAGTGGGACCAAGTAAACCAAGTCCTAACCGATATAAGCTGGGAAGATATACTAAGCAACACAGACCCAAACTTATGCCTAGAACAGATTAACTCGGTGGCACTCGATGTATGCACAAGGCTTATTCCTCTAAGAAAAAGGAGGAGTAGATGTAAAATAGAAAGAGACAGGCGCTCCCTTTACAGGCGACGGAAAAGAATAACAGAGCGGCTAAAAGAGGTCAATATATCTGAAATGCGCAGGGAGACACTGGTCAGAGAAATAGCAAGCATCGAACTTAAGCTAAAAGAATCCTTTAGGAGTCAGGAATCGCGGGAAGAACTAAAAGCTATAAATGAAATCGAAAGAAACCCAAAGTATTTCTTCTCCTATGCCAAATCAAAATCGAGAACAACGCCCAGTATTGGGCCCCTACTTAAACAAGATGGGTCCTACACAGATGACAGCAAGGAAATGAGTGAGCTACTCAAGTCCCAATATGACTCAGTTTTTAGCAAGCCGCTAACCAGACTGAGAGTCGAAGATCAAAATGAATTTTTTATGAGAGAGCCACAAAATTTGATTAACACAAGCCTATCCGATGTTATCCTGACGCCAAATGACTTCGAACAGGCGATAAATGACATGCCCATGCACTCTGCCCCAGGGCCAGACTCATGGAACTCTCTGTTCATCAAGAACTGCAAGAAGCCCCTATCACGAGCCTTTTCCATCCTATGGAGAGGGAGCATGGACACGGGGGTCGTCCCTCAGTTACTAAAAACAACAGACATAGCCTATGGAAAATTTTCTAGGGTGCTTACCTGTATGTACCTCAACATTATATACATACCAGTAATCTCATTGGGAGACAATCATATTGTTTACCGTAGTCACCCCGTGTAGACATGTGAGAAAACTTAACCACCCCTGGTCGCACCAAGTGGTCCCCTCGACCTCACAATCTTATCCATATCTATCCGAGACCAGTATGGATTGGGTAGCACCCACAAGTACGGTGCTACTAATTAATTGTGGACTGTATAGATTATATTAGTTTAACTGAATGAAGGGGGGGGGTAGGACACACATGGATACATCCGTCAAGGAAAACATTTGTACATAATCCCACTACTTACCAGATGTTCTCTGGTGGTCACTTGATGTAGCTGGATCACTCGTAACCTATCTAATTATAACATACCACTACTGGCCAGTCTAAGGTTGCTATAACTAGAAGGGTTACTTAACTGTGGGTGATTGATATTCCTCATTTCTTGATTCACCATCTCATTTTCGATGTCCTGCTACACCGACACGATTCTCATTCCAGCAGGACGAGGTATCCGCTGGTTTGTCCTGCTTTAGACGTCGTGACTCAAGGAGTTTCCCTTTCCTCGTCTCGTTAACAACGAGGTCTAGCGTGTTCACTCAGAGCAAACGACTTATTTCACTTCACATATTCTCTTAACTTAGCGTTATTATCATTAATTACATTACAATTCACAAGCCGATTTAACGTCTCATAACTATTATACAAACTAGAGGTCACTCCATTAAGATCTGAGACCGATGAGTGATGATTAATCCAAGGGTAATTTTCCCCAGGACACAGTCCATTGTGACGCGTCAGTCACCCGCTCCTTCTCTTATCACACTTTTACCACTCTATTACTGTGGTCCCGTAAATCCCGTTCCCTCACTCTCCACCAGGAACAATTACGACACTTCTTATTATGAAATGAGGCCTATATTAATCCTTAGGCCACCGTGAACGTCAATTTCGTGGTTCCATGTTTTCTCAGCTTCCTCACCACCATTCAAAACAATACGCGCTTCCCCCTCCCGCACATCCGCGCATGCGCAAAGGGAACTCTTGGTTCTACTCTTATTTTCAAATACATTTTTGACCCATATAGACACATTAAACACCTATTAGGCACTATAGTTTCGGAAAATTAAAAAATTTTCCACACTGCGGCCGGGCGGAGGTCGTTGCTAGATGACTTACATAATGTGGAGTACAATTTTTTCCATCTTCACTGGCCACCCATATTTATTGAACTCTCAAAATGGACTAATTGGTGTTCCATTCTCTCAGGGGCATAAGCCTATGCTCCCTGGATTAAGTTATTGGGCATACTGGAATTTTGAGACTTTACCAATAACAAGTCTCTCAGTATCCCAAGTCAGCCCCAGCACATTACTGCATATAGGCACCAACTCCATGGCCATCCATATTTATTGAACCCTCAAAATGGACTAATTAGTGTTCCATTCTCTCAGGGGCATAAGCCTATGCTCCCTGGATTAATTTATTGGGCATACTGGAATTTTGAGACTTTAACAATAACAAGTCTCTCAGTATCCCAAGTCAGCCCCAGCACATTACTGCATATAGGCACCAACTCCATGGCCATCCATATTTATTGAACCCTCAAAATGGACTAATTAGTGTTCCATTCTCTCAGGGGCATAAGCCTATGCTCCCTGGATTAATTTATTGGGCATACTGGAATTTTGAGACTTTAACAATAACAAGTCTCTCAGTATCCCAAGTCAGCCCCAGCACATTACTGCATATAGGCACCAACTCCATGGCCATCTGTATTTATTGATCCCTCAAAATGGACTAATTAGTGTTCCATTCTCTCAGGGGCATAAGCCTATGCTCCCTGGATTAATTTATTGGGCATACTGGAATTTTGAGACTTTAACAATAACAAGTCTCTCAGTATCCCAAGTCAGTCCCAGCACATTTCTTCATTATTTCATTAACCCCTTCACATATCCTCATTAGTTCCTCTTCAGTTGACGTCACACCCGGAAATTGTCCACATAAGATTATTTACCCAATTACTTCGCTCAGTGGACCGCCTGTGCATTTAAGGTGTGCATTTATCGTCGCCTGAAGTAAGAACAATTTATTATTTAACTGCTTATTAATTATATCATTATAAGCAGTCAACAATTTTGGTGTCTTGCTCAGTTCGCAGAGCTGGGCCCTTTAACTGTCCATACGCCATCCTATAATTAGTAGGTAATTCTGGACGGTCAAGCTTCCACGGAAGTCGCACCCAGTAATGTCCAGATTCACATTTAACATCCTTCAGGTATTGTTCCTGAGTAAAGGAATCATTTGGACTTTCCTCATTTACATTAATCCCTATGCTGTCCAGCTCCCACAAATTAGACTGGTTCAACATCATTCTCGATAGAAGAATACTTGTACTGGGTTGACCTTTCATGAGTAAGACACCGTGACCGTATTCACTACTTCCTCTAGTCATTATTACTAGGCGGTAGTCTGCCATATATTACATGGCCCGTACCAGTGTTGAGGAGAGTGACACCGTATGGTTTTGGGTTTATGCCCTTTATCCTGAATTTTTACATCCAACACCGGCAAGGCTACCTCAGCTAGGCCATCATTATTGCCATTAGCTGCAACCTTTACATCAGTCACTGTAGTGTCAGGGTTATTAACATTATCATTATTGTCACCATTATTATAAGAATCACATACAACCCTGCACATAACTGTATGGTGCTTTCCCTTGTTGCATTGATAGCAACTGTTCAATTTGGTATGACAATCCTTTACATTATGATTGTCTAGACATCTGATAAATCTGTCAAGTTCTTTCATTCTTTCCACTTTAATGTCCCATGAATTACAGGCATTACAATTTTTAGTGAAATGAGTACCCTGGCAGAAGAGGCAGTCTCTCTTTTCCTTGCCTGACCTCTTATTAACCGGGTTACACTTACCGAGGTACTTATTCCTCTTACCTTGATGTGAGGAACCACTATTACTGATTCCTGACTTGATATGTGCCTATTTAACTCTTAACTATGATTATTACCACTGGGATTAATTTTCCCTTTTGAGACTTGACAGATACTTCAGCGTCATTATGTGTTATATCCTTAGAACTGTTTGGCTGGCTGGTCTGCAATTGAACAATTAATTCCTGCCGACCTAGTCTGATTTCCTCCAGACCGTACTATGGAGGTTTTGGCAAACCCACCCTTTGCATTAATAGGTTGATCAACTGCCTGGCTTACACCCTTTAATTTATTCAAAGCCTTACTTTTACAAGACAGTTTTTCTTCCAATTCGTAATGTTGATTAATTAAAACATTCATTTCCATTCTATCTGCACAATTCTCCAGCAGATCTCTTTCACAGTCTTTAAACCACAATTTGTACCAATCAAATCTACTCTCTAAAGCATCTAAATATAACTTTAATTCATTAGGGTTCACGGTTCTTTGATTCACTAAATCAAATGCCTTCGTCACATGGCTTTTAATAGCCTGTAATGATGCTTTCATTACTCTAAAATTCACGGACTTGTCAGCCACATTAACTCCATTAGATCCAGTCATGGTTAGAGAATTATTAATCACTGATTATACAACTTAAGTAGGCGCCTTATAAGAGTAATTCTTGCACTTTACTCTTGTATATCCTAGCCACACATGTGCTAGCAATTAATTGGGCTAATTGTCATCCATCACACGATCGATTAAACTTGTGCACCCTACACCCACTTCCTTCAATCAGTCACTTAATTATTAAGTAATTAATTCAATTAATTTTTTCACTGATTGCATCCGTTTTCGAAGGACCAACGGGCAGATATGGAAAATTTTCTAGGGTGCTTACCTGTATGTACCTCAACATTATATACATACCAGTAATCTCATTGGGAGACAATCATATTGTTTACCGTAGTCACCCCGTGTAGACATGTGAGAAAACTTAACCACCCCTGGTCGCACCAAGTGGTCCCCTCGACCTCACAATCTTATCCATATCTATCCGAGACCAGTATGGATTGGGTAGCACCCACAAGTACGGTGCTACTAATTAATTGTGGACTGTATAGATTATATTAGTTTAACTGAATGAAGGGGGGGGGGGTAGGACACACATGGATACATCCGTCAAGGAAAACATTTGTACATAATCCCACTACTTACCAGATGTTCTCTGGTGGTCACTTGATGTAGCTGGATCACTCGTAACCTATCTAATTATAACATACCACTACTGGCCAGTCTAAGGTTGCTATAACTAGAAGGGTTACTTAACTGTGGGTGATTGATATTCCTCATTTCTTGATTCACCATCTCATTTTCGATGTCCTGCTACACCGACACGATTCTCATTCCAGCAGGACGAGGTATCCGCTGGTTTGTCCTGCTTTAGACGTCGTGACTCAAGGAGTTTCCCTTTCCTCGTCTCGTTAACAACGAGGTCTAGCGTGTTCACTCGGAGCAAACGACTTATTTCACTTCACATATTCTCTTAACTTAGCGTTATTATCATTAATTACATTACAATTCACAAGCCGATTTAACGTCTCATAACTATTATACAAACTAGAGGTCACTCCATTAAGATCTGAGACCGATGAGTGATGATTAATCCAAGGGTAATTTTCCCCAGGACACAGTCTATTGTGACGCGTCAGTCACCCGCTCCTTCTCTTATCACACTTTTACCACTCTATTACTGTGGTCCCGTAAATCCCGTTCCCTCACTCTCCACCAGGAACAATTACGACACTTCTTATTATGAAATGAGGCCTATATTAATCCTTAGGCCACCGTGAACGTCAATTTCGTGGTTCCATGTTTTCTCAGCTTCCTCACCACCATTCAAAACAATACGCGCTTCCCCCTCCCGCACATCCGCGCATGCGCAAAGGGAACTCTTGGTTCTACTCTTATTTTCAAATACATTTTTGACCCATATAGACACATTAAACACCTATTAGGCACTATAGTTTCGGAAAATTAAAAAATTTTCCACATAGCCCCACTCCACAAAGGGGGCAGTAAAGCAACAGCAAAGAACTACAGACCAATAGCACTAACATCCCATATCATAAAAATCTTTGAAAGGGTCCTAAGAAGCAAGATCACCACCCATCTAGAAACCCATCAGTTACACAACCCAGGGCAACATGGGTTTAGAACAGGTCGCTCCTGTCTGTCTCAACTACTGGATCACTACGACAAGGTCCTAAATGCACTAGAAGACAAAAAGAATGCAGATGTAATATATACAGACTTTGCAAAAGCCTTCGACAAGTGTGACCATGGCGTAATAGCGCACAAAATGCGCGCTAAAGGAATAACAGGAAAAGTCGGTCGATGGATCTATAATTTCCTCACTAACAGAACACAGAGAGTAGTCGTCAACAGAGTAAAGTCCGAGGCAGCTACGGTGAAAAGCTCTGTTCCACAAGGCACAGTACTAGCTCCCATCTTGTTCCTCATCCTCATATCCGACATAGACAAGGATGTCAGCCACAGCACCGTGTCTTCCTTTGCAGATGACACCCGAATCTGCATGACAGTGTCTTCCATTGCAGACACTGCAAGGCTCCAGGCGGACATTAACCGAATCTTTCAGTGGGCTGCAGAAAACAATATGAAGTTCAACGATGAGAAATTTCAATTACTCAGATATGGTAAACATGAGGAAATTAAATCTTCATCAGAGTACAAAACAAATTCTGGCCACAAAATAGAGCGAAACACCAACGTCAAAGACCTGGGAGTGATTATGTCGGAGGATCTCACCTTCAAGGACCATAACATTGTATCAATCGCATCTGCTAGAAAAATGACAGGATGGATAATGAGAACCTTCAAAACTAGGGAGGCCAAGCCCATGATGACACTCTTCAGGTCACTTGTTCTATCTAGGCTGGAATATTGCTGCACTCTAACAGCACCTTTCAAGGCAGGTAGGTGAAATTGCCGACCTAGAAAATGTACAGAGAACTTTCACGGCGCGCATAACGGAGATAAAACACCTCAATTACTGGGAGCACTTGAGGTTTCTAAACCTGTACTCCCTGGAACGCAGGAGGGAGAGATACATGATTATATACACCTGGAAAATCCTAGAGGGACTAGTACCGAACTTGCACACGAAAATCACTCACTACGAAAGCAAAAGACTTGGCAGACGATGCACCATCCCCCCAATGAAAAGCAGGGGTGTCACTAGCACGTTAAGAGACCATACAATAAGTGTCAGGGGCCCGAGACTGTTCAACTGCCTCCCAGCACACATAAGGGGGATTACCAACAGACCCCTGGCAGTCTTCAAGCTGGCACTGGACAAGCACCTAAAGTCAGTTCCTGATCAGCCGGGCTGTGGCTCGTACGTTGGTTTGCGTGCAGCCAGCAGCAACAGCCTGGTTGATCAGGCGCTGATCCACCAGGAGGCCTGGTCACAGACCGGGCCGCGGGGGCATTGACCCCCGAAACTCTCTCCAGGTAAACTCCAGGTACATATGTGCATGTGTGTGTGTGTGTGTGTGTGTGTGTGTGTGTGTGTGTGTGTGTGTGTGTTTGTGTGTATGTGTATGAGTGTGTGTGTGCGTGTGTGTGTGTGTGTGTGTGTGTGTGTGTGTGAGTATGAGTGTGTGTGTGTGTATGAGTGTGTGTGTGTGTATGAGTGTGTGTGAGTGTGTGTGTATGAGTTTGTGTATGTGTGTGTGTGTGTGTGTGTGTGTGTGTGTGTGTGTGTGTGTGTGTGTGTGTGTGTGTGTGTGATTATGTGTGTGTGTGTATGAATTTGAATGTGTGTGTGTGTGTGAGAGAGAGAGAGAGAGACTCAGCAATCAACATTTGCACCAATAACTCACTACAGTTGTGACCTGGTGTGGAAGTGTGAATTGCTCATTACTCTAAAATTTGTTCATGATTGCAGCCATGTATACACGTAAGTAACCATTCTTACAGTATTCATTACCTTTGTAACTTGTGAGTTCATTACCTTTGTAACTTGTGAGTTCATTACCTTGTACCTAGTTCAGCCATCAAAACTTTGGAGCCCGGTCCCTGGACCCATTGTGTACCTCTGTAATCTGTAAATACCTTTGTAACTTGTCATGATTGTGACTAGACCTACCTGGAGTTCATTACCTTTGTAAATTGTGAGTTCATTACCTTTGTAAATTGTGAATTCATTACCTCTGTAACTTGCTCAGCTATCAAAACTTTGAGGCCCAGTCCCTGGACCCATTATGTACCTCTGTAATCTTTTGACTACCGCCCACTGGATGGGTATGGGGTGCATAATAAACATATTAAACTAACTAACACCGTGTCTTCCTTTCCAGATGACACCCGAATCTGCATGACAGTGTCTTCCATTGCAGACACTGCAAGGCTCCAGGCGGACATTAACCGAATCTTTCAGTGGGCTGCAGAAAACAATATGAAGTTCAACGATGATAAATTTCAATTACTCAGATATGGTAAACACAAGGAAATTAAATCTTCATCAGAGTACAAAACAAATTCTGGCCACAAAATAGAGCGAAACACCAACGTCAAAGACCTGGGAGTGATCATGTCGGAGGATCTCACCTTCAAGGACCATAACATTGTATCAATCGTATCTGCTAGAAAAATGACAGGATGGATAAAGAGAACCTTCAAAACTAGGGAGGCCAAGCCCATGATGACACTCTTCAGGTCACTTGTTCTATCTAGGCTGGAATATTGCTGCACACTAACAGCACCTTTCAAGGCAGGTGAAATTGCTGACCTAGAAAATGTACAGAGAACTTTCACGGCTCGCATAACGAAGATAAAACATCTCAATTACTGGGAGCGCTTGAGGTTCCTAAACCTGTATTCCCTGGAACGCAGGAGGGAGAGATACATGATTATATACACCTGGAAAATCCTAGAGGGACTAGTACCGAACTTGCACACGAAAATCACTCACTACGAAAGCAAAAGACTTGGCAGACGATGCACCATCCCCCCAATGAAAAGCAGGGGTGTCACTAGCACGTTAAGAGACCATACAATAAGTGTCAGGGGCCCGAGACTGTTCAACTGCCTCCCAGCACACATAAGGGGGATTACCAACAGACCCCTGGCAGTCTTCAAGCTGGCACTGGACAAGCACCTAAAGTCAGTTCCTGATCAGCCGGGCTGTGGCTCGTACGTTGGTTTGCGTGCAGCCAGCAGCAACAGCCTGGTTGATCAGGCTCTGATCCACCAGGAGGCCTTGTCACATACCGGGCCGCGGGGGCGTTGACCCCCGGAACTCTCTCCAGGCTATCCAGTGCTATGACGTCATAAAACTCAATATTATGACGTCGCTAGCGTTATGACGCCATCAATTGTCACTAGTGCTATGACGTAGCAAGTGTTATGACGTCATAAAACACGGTATTATGACGTCACTAGTTATGGCTCCATCAATTATGATGTCACTAGTGCTATGACGTAGCAAGTGTTATGACGTCACAAGATTACGTCACAAATTTACAAGTTTATGAGGAAAATGGTAAGTTTATTTAGGTACAGGCACACATAAGTACAATTAGCATACCTAGTGCAAATTACCCACCAGGAAAACAAAAAGTCAGAGTGACTTATTTCCATTAGGGTCCTCAGGAAAGGAGACAGCAGGTGATGTCAGGTCTCCTAGCGGTGAAGGCACACCATTCAGGAGATTTTCTCCAAACCGTCCCTAGTTCCTCCTTGGACACTGGCCTCGACCCTCTGGTAGTGAAGGCTGAGCCAGACATAACTTTAAAAAGAAGAGGGAGCAGGGAGTAGTGTGAGGGAAAAGTAGGTGTAAGTGGGGTTAAGGTTGTTCGGGGAAACCAGGAACCATTAGTTACGTCGCGTGCACCCCCCCCCCCCTCTGGCGGGCTGGGGCGAAACTAGTTCTTGGTGTCCGATTTGTTAGTTTCTACTCCTGGTAATATTGACCTTACCTGGTGTGGGTTGAAGTTTGGAGAGTCACTTCACCTCCACTCTTCTCCTAATCAGGTAGGGTGATATACCAGGAGTATCACTGTTTGTTTCTTTATTTTGTTTGCTGGTTACCAGTAATGATTTTGGCATTTATCATTCTTTTCAATTCTTAAATGTCATATTATCATGACTATGGGTAACCAGTTTATTTTTTCTTATTACCAGCTCTGTTCCTGGCGTGGTCATCCAGGATAGACGCCAGATAAAGGAGCAAGACATGTGTTAATAATACTTATTAACATTATTCTACTACTACCGGCCCTTACCTATTCTACTTGTGGTGCTCCATCCAAGTGGTAGGAAATTCCAAAACATCGGATTATCACCATCCGCCCTGGATAACATACATCAATAATATCAGAAGATCTATCGGGCCATACCTACTCCTGCCCAACTACAAGAACTGGAGGCCATTTTTTTTATTATATTTAAATTTTAAGTAAAATCCTCAAAAATCATTATTCTTATTTTTCCTAGTCATTTCTTCATTTATTTACTTTTCCATTAGTTTCTTTTGTTCAGTTGGAAGGCGTTCCACTGACCTAGTGGCGACCAACGAAGAGGTGGGGCCAGGAGCTCTGGCTCGACCACAGCAACCACAAATAGGTGAGTACTAGTGTAGTTGTTCACCTAGCAGTCGCCATGCTCACCTGACACAGGTATATCAGCGGCAGGGTGTCACCTCAACAATTTGGCCTCTTGGGTGTCGTCTGTCATACGTGAGAAGGTAAGTCAGACACGAGAGGTTTACCTGGAGTTTACCTGGAGAGAGTTTCGGGGGTCAACGCCCCCGCGGCCCGGTCTGTGACCAGGCCTCCTGGTCACAGCGAAGTCTGGCCACAGTAAGCTGCCCATCAGAAAGGGTAGCTCAGATACTGAGGCCCCATGGAAATCAGAAACCTCCAGATGGAGTCACTATAATGCCCCTAAAAAACTGCAAGCAGTCTGCAGATGACCACACTTGTACTTCTACAATGACTGGCACCTTTTCAAGGATCCAGTGGAAATAAGTCACTTTGTCCAACTTTTTTGATGTAGATAAATGGTTCAGAGAAGGAACAGGATGATGAATTAAGACACTTGTGATCACATAGACTCCAAGCTGAGGGACCGATTACCTCAAACTCCTTCTGATCTACAACCATCCTTCTCTGTACTAGATTGAGGAAGCCATTGATTGGCGAAACGATCCTACAATAAAGAAACCCAAGTGTTGCATAAGTGTCTTAGTTCGTCACACTATGTATGATAAATGTGCTTACGTGTACCTGTGCATAAATAAATTTACAGTGCCCCGTGGCCTGGTAGCTGAAGCTCTCGCTTCAGATGGTGAAGTCTGGGTTCGATTCCCAGTGAAAATAGAAACATTGGGCGTGTTTCCTTACACTGGTTGTCTGTGTTCACCCATCAGTAAAATGGGTACCTGGGTGTTAGTGGACTGGTGTGGGTCACATCCTGGGACAAAATTGACCTAATTTGCCCGAAATGCTCTGAGAGCATAACAAGTAACTTTCTATATAGTAGTATGTCATTGATGTCAGCTATAGTCTGTATACCTTGTACATGTACTGGTAGTAATGAAGATATTATATTATACAATATTCTGAAGCTGACGGTGTCAAGGAGACCCAGGAGATCAACCAGTATATTATTATTATTATTATTATTATAACCAAGGGAGAAACACTAAACCCGTAGGATTATACAGCGCCTGTGGGGAGGATGTGGAAGGTATTCAGGTTTAATTCAGGGAACTGGAGCACAAATCCAATTCCCAAGATCAAGAACCCCTCACCAGCATCAAGTAACCTTCCTTGATGGGTCAACCAGGACAGGTGGTTGCCATCATGCTGTGTCTTCGTCCTGCTAGAGTCGGAGACCCTCGGATCATGAGACAAGTGTGCTCTAAGTTCCCTTAAAAACTTGGGTGATAGATTCATCAGTAAGACCAAGGTATCTAATGAATATAGAGACAAAAGGGGAGGAGAATATTTTTCTTTAAATTTTTTAGCTAACACACATGTAAATATAAATAATTAATTTTCTCTACACATATGCTGCTATGTATAATAATCTATGTAACTGTATTTGTGTATACCTGAATAAACTTACTCAGGGATCCCAGAGGACCAGCTTCCTTTTCCAGCGTTCCGATCTAGAGAGGAAATGTCTGCAGCGTTCTGGGCCCACGACTCACCACCGGGGAGCTGGTACTTTGTAATGTCATGCATGTTGTCCTTCCTTATGTATCTTTCTAGATTATCCTGCGTAATTTTCACTATGTATGATAATTGTAGTTATGTGTACCTGTACCTAAATAAACTTACCTCATACATAGCTCACAAATATAGCATATAGAGGGTGGTAGGAGAAGAAAGGTTGGAGGGAGGGGGGTAAAGAAGGTTTTGTATGCAAAGGGCTTGGACATCCAACAGGTGTGTGGGTGAGCGTGTTAGAAAGGATGAGGAAGAGTTGGGGACGTAAGAGAGGAAGGAGATGTGGATAGGAGGATAATAGGGAGGGGAAAGAAGGGAAGTATAGGGAGGTAGGAAGGGACGTGAGGGAGGGAAGGATAGGGAGGAAAGGATAGGGAGGGAAAGATGGAGAGGTTGGAAAGGAAAGATGTAGGGAGGGAAGGATAAGGAGGGAAGGAGGGGGAGTGATGGATAGGGAGGAAAGGTGGGAAGTAGGGAGGGACTGAGAGGGAGGGAGGTAGGGAGGAGGATGATAGGGAAGGAAGGATAGGGAGTGAAGGATGAGGGAGGGAAGGAGGGAGGGACATGATAGGGAGGGAAGGAAGGCCACTGCTGTCATCTATCATCACAAGGGAAGGAGAGGCAAAAGGGGGGGGTTGGCCTGTACATTGCAGAGTCACTTGTTTGCACAGAACTGCTTAATGCCTCAAATGACGTAGTGGAAGTTTTAGCAGTAAAGGTCGAGAACCAAAACCTAGTCATTGTGGTAGTCTACAAGCCTCCGGATGCAACATCCCAGCAATTCCAGGAACAGCTGTTAAAAATTGACCACTGTCTGGAAAATCTTCCAGCTCCTGCACCCAACATCTTGCTCCTGGGGGATTTCAACTTAAGGCACCTAAAATGGAGGAATATAGCAAATAATATTGTTGCAGTAATAACACCAGGAGGCAGCTCTGATGAAAACTCACACTCACACGAGCTTTTAAATCTCTGCACAAAATTCAATTTAAACCAGCAAATAATAGAGCCTACTAGACTGGAGAATACACTAGACCTCATCTTCACTAACAATGATGATCTGATAAGAAATGTCACCATATCAAAAACAATATACTCAGATCACAACATAATTGAGGTTCAGACATGTATGCGTGGAGCCTCAGACCGACAAAATGAGACTAGTCACGAGGGAGCATTCACCAAATTCAACTTCAATAACAAAAACATAAAGTGGGACCAAGTAAACCAAGTCCTAACCGATATAAGCTGGGAAGATATACTAAGCAACACAGACCCAAACTTATGCCTAGAACAGATTAACTCGGTGGCACTCGATGTATGCACAAGGCTTATTCCTCTAAGAAAAAGGAGGAGTAGATGTAAAATAGAAAGAGACAGGCGCTCCCTTTACAGGCGACGGAAAAGAATAACAGAGCGGCTAAAAGAGGTCAATATATCAGAAATGCGCAGGGAGACACTGGTCAGAGAAATAGCAAGCATCGAACTTAAGCTAAAAGAATCCTTTAGGAGTCAGGAATCGCGGGAAGAACTAAAAGCCATAAATGAAATCGAAAGAAACCCAAAGTATTTCTTCTCCTATGCCAAATCAAAATCGAGAACAACGTCCAGTATTGGGCCCCTACTTAAACAAGATGGGTCCTACACAGATGACAGCAAGGAAATGAGTGAGCTACTCAAGTCCCAATATGACTCAGTTTTTAGCAAGCCGCTAACCAGACTGAGAGTCGAAGATCAAAATGAATTTTTTATGAGAGAGCCACAAAATTTGATTAACACAAGCCTATCCGATGTTATCCTGACGCCAAATGACTTCGAACAGGCGATAAATGACATGCCCATGCACTCTGCCCCAGGGCCAGACTCATGGAACTCTGTGTTCATCAAGAACTGCAAGAAGCCCCTATCACGAGCCTTTTCCATCCTATGGAGAGGGAGCATGGACACGGGGGTCGTCCCTCAGTTACTAAAAACAACAGACATAGCCCCACTCCACAAAGGGGGCAGTAAAGCAACAGCAAAGAACTACAGACCAATAGCACTAACATCCCATATCATAAAAATCTTTGAAAGGGTCCTAAGAAGCAAGATCACCACCCATCTAGAAACCCATCAGTTACACAACCCAGGGCAACATGGGTTTAGAACAGGTCGCTCCTGTCTGTCTCAACTACTGGATCACTACGACAAGGTCCTAAATGCACTAGAAGACAAAAAGAATGCAGATGTAATATATACAGACTTTGCAAAAGCCTTCGACAAGTGTGACCATGGCGTAATAGCGCACAAAATGCGCGCTAAAGGAATAACAGGAAAAGTTGGTCGATGGATCTATAATTTCCTCACTAACAGAACACAGAGAGTAGTCGTCAACAGAGTAAAGTCCGAGGCAGCTACGGTGAAAAGCTCTGTTCCACAAGGCACAGTACTAGCTCCCATCTTGTTCCTCATCCTCATATCCGACATAGACAAGGATGTCAGCCACAGCACCGTGTCTTCCTTTGCAGATGACACCCGAATCTGCATGACAGTGTCTTCCATTGCAGACACTGCAAGGCTCCAGGCGGACATCAACCAAATCTTTCAGTGGGCTGCAGAAAACAATATGAAGTTCAACGATGAGAAATTTCAATTACTCAGATATGGTAAACATGAGGAAATTAAATCTTCATCAGAGTACAAAACAAATTCTGGCCACAAAATAGAGCGAAACACCAACGTCAAAGACCTGGGAGTGATTATGTCGGAGGATCTCACCTTCAAGGACCATAACATTGTATCAATCGCATCTGCTAGAAAAATGACAGGATGGATAATGAGAACCTTCAAAACTAGGGAGGCCAAGCCCATGATGACACTCTTCAGGTCACTTGTTCTATCTAGGCTGGAATATTGCTGCACTCTAACAGCACCTTTCAAGGCAGGTGAAATTGCCGACCTAGAAAATGTACAGAGAACTTTCACGGCGCGCATAACGGAGATAAAACACCTCAATTACTGGGAGCGCTTGAGGTTTCTAAACCTGTATTCCCTGGAACGCAGGAGGGAGAGATACATGATTATATACACCTGGAAAATCCTAGAGGGACTAGTACCGAACTTGCACACGAAAATCACTCACTACGAAAGCAAAAGACTTGGCAGACGATGCAACATCCCC
Source organism: Cherax quadricarinatus (assembly GCF_038502225.1). Taxonomy (NCBI): domain Eukaryota; kingdom Metazoa; phylum Arthropoda; class Malacostraca; order Decapoda; family Parastacidae; genus Cherax; species Cherax quadricarinatus. The sequence goes on along the minus strand of NC_091296.1, from coordinate 5,841,406 downwards.
CCAATGAAAAGCAGGGGTGTCACTAGCACGTTAAGAGACCATACAATAAGTGTCAGGGGACCGAGACTGTTCAACTGCCTCCCAGCACACATAAGGGGGATTACCAACAGACCCCTGGCAGTCTTCAAGCTGGCACTGGACAAGCACCTAAAGGCAGTTCCTGATCAGCCGGGCTGTGGCTCGTACGTTGGTTTGCGTGCAGCCAGCAGCAACAGCCTGGTTGATCAGGCGCTGATCCACCAGGAGGCCTGGTCACAGACCGGGCCGCGGGGGCGTTGACCCCCGAAACTCTCTCCAGGTAAACTCCAGGTAAACATGATAGGGAGGGAAGGAAGGCCACTGCTGCCATCTATCATCACAAGGGAAGGAGAGGGGGGTGATGATAGGGAGGGAAGGAAGGCCACTGCTGCCATCTATCATCACAAGGGAAGGAGAGGGGGTGATTATAGGGATGGAAGGAAGGCCACTGCTGCCATCTATCATCACAAGGGAAGGGGGTGATGATAGGGAGGGAAGGAAGGCCACTGCTGCCATCTATCATCACAAGGGAAGGAGAAGGGGGTGATGATAGGGAGGGAAGGAAGGCCACTGCTGCCATCTATCTTCACAAGGGAAGGAGAGGGGGGTGATGATAGGGAGGGAAGGAAGGCCACTGCTGCCATCTATCATCACAAGGGAAGGAGAGGGGGGTGATGATAGGGAGGGAAGGAAGGCCACTGCTGCCATCTATCATCACAAGGAATGAGAGGGGGGTGATGATAGGGAGGGAAGGAAGGCCACTGCTGCCATCTATCTTCACAAGGGAAGGAGAGGGGGGTGATGATAGGGAGGGAAGGAAGGCCACTGCTGCCATCTATCATCACAAGGGAAGGAGAGGGGGGTGATGATAGGGAGGGAAGGAAGGCCACTGCTGCCATCTATCATCACAAGGGAAGGAGAGGGGGGTGATGATAGGGAGGGAAGGAAGGCCACTGCTGCCATCTATCATCACAAGGGAAGGAGATGGGGGTGATGATAGGGAGGGAAGGAAGGCCACTGCTGCCATCTATAATCACAAGGGAAGGAGAGGGGGGTGATGATAGGGAGGGAAGGAAGGCCACTGCTGCCATCTATAATCACAAGGGAAGGAGAGGGGGGTGATGATAGGGAGGGAAGGAAGGCCACTGCTGCCATCTATCATCACAAGGGAAGGAGAGGGGGGTGATGATAGGGAGGGAAGGAAGGCCACTGCTGCCATCTATAATCACAAGGGAAGGAGAGGGGGGTGATGATAGGGAGGGAAGGAAGGCCACTGCTGCCATCTATAATCACAAGGGAAGGAGAGGGGGTGATGATAGGGAGGGAAGGAAGGCCACTGCTACCATCTATCACAAGGGAAGGAGAGGGGGTGATGATAGGGAGGGAAGGAAGGCCACTGCTGCCATCTATCATCACAAGGGAAGGAGAGGGGGTGATGATAGGGAGGGAAGGAAGGCCACTGCTGCCATCTATCATCACAAGGGAAGGAGAGGGGGTGATGATAGGGAGGGAAGGAAGGCCACTGCTGCCATCTATCATCACAAGGGAAGGAGAGGGGGGGTGATGATAGGGAGGGAAGGAATGCCACTGCTGCCATCTATCATCACAAGGGAAGGAGAGGGGGGTGATGATAGGGAGGGAAGGAAGGCCACTGCTGCCATCTATCATCACAAGGGAAGGAGAGGGGGGTGATTATAGGGAGGGAAGGAAGGCCACTGCTGCCATCTATCATCACAAGGGAAGGAGAGGGGGTGATGATAGGGAGGGAAGGAAGGCCACTGCTGCCATCTATCATCACAAGGGAAGGAGAGGGGGGTGATGATAGGGAGGGAAGGAAGGCCACTGCTGCCATCTATCATCACAAGGGAAGGAGAGGGGAGTGATGATAGGGAGGGAAGGAAGGCCACTGCTGCCATCTATAATCACAAGGGAAGGAGAAGGGGGTGATGATAGGGAGGGAAGGAAGGCAACTGCTGCCATCTATCATCACAAGGGAAGGAGAGGGGGGTGATGATAGGGAGGGAAGGAAGGCCACTGCTGCCATCTATCATCACAAGGGAAGGAGAGGGGGTGATGATAGGGAGGGAAGGAAGGCCACTGCTGCCATCTATCATCACAAGGGAAGGAGAAGGGGGTGATGATAGGGAGGGAAGGAAGGCCACTGCTGCCATCTATCATCACAAGGGAAGGAGAGGGGGGTGATGATAGGGAGGGAAGGAAGGCCACTGCTGCCATCTATCATCACAAGGGAAGGAGAGGGGGTGATGATAGGGAGGGAAGGAAGGCCACTGCTGCCATCTATCATCACAAGGGAAGGAGAAGGGGGTGATGATAGGGAGGGAAGGAAGGCCACTGCTGCCATCTATCATCACAAGGGAAGGAGAGGGGGGTGATGATAGGGAGGGAAGGAAGGCCACTGCTGCCATCTATTATCACAAGGGAAGGAGAGGGGGTGATGATAGGGAGGGAAGGAAGGCCACTGCTGCCATCTATCATCACAAGGGAAGGAGAGGGGGGTGATGATAGGGAGGGAAGGAAGGCCACTGCTGCCATCTATCATCACAAGGGAAGGAGAGGGGGGTGATGATAGGGAGGGAAGGAAGGCCACTGCTGCCATCTATCTTCACAAGGGAAGGAGAGGGGGTGATGATAGGGAGGGAAGGAAGGCCACTGCTGCCATCTATCATCACAAGGGAAGGAGATGGGGGTGATGATAGGGAGGGAAGGAAGGCCACTGCTGCCATCTATCTTCACAAGGGAAGGAGAGGGGGTGATGATAGGGAGGGAAGGAAGGCCACTGCTGCCATCTATCTTCACAAGGGAAGGAGAGGGGGTGATGATAGGGAGGGAAGGAATGCCACTGCTGCCATCTATCATCACAAGGGAAGGCGAGGGGGGTGATGATAGGGAGGGAAGGAATGCCACTGCTGCCATCTATCATCACAAGGGAAGGAGAGGGGGTGATGATAGGGAGGGAAGGAAGGCCACTGCTGCCATCTATCTTCACAAGGGAAGGCGAGGGGGGTGATGATAGGGAGGGAAGGAATGCCACTGCTGCCATCTATCATCACAAGGGAAGGAGAGGGGGTGATGATAGGGAGGGAAGGAAGGCCACTGCTGCCATCTATTATCACAAGGGAAGGAGAGGGGGTGATGATAGGGAGGGAAGGAAGGCCACTGCTGCCATCTATTATCACAAGGGAAGGAGAGGGGGTGATGATAGGGAGGGAAGGAATGCCACTGCTGCCATCTATCATCACAAGGGAAGGCGAGGGGGGTGATGATAGGGAGGGAAGGAATGCCACTGCTGCCATCTATCATCACAAGGGAAGGAGAGGGGGGTGATGATAGGGAGGGAAGGAAGGCCACTGCTGCCATCTATCTTCACAAGGGAAGGAGAGGGGGGTGATGATAGGGAGGGAAGGAAGGCCACTGCTGCCATCTATCATCACAAGGGAAGGAGAGGGGGGTGATGATAGGGAGGGAAGGAAGGCCACTGCTGCCATCTATCATCACAAGGGAAGGAGAGGGGGGTGATGATAGGGAGGGAAGGAAGGCCACTGCTGCCATCTATCTTCACAAGGGAAGGAGAGGGGGGTGATGATAGGGAGGGAAGGAAGGCCACTGCTGCCATCTATCATCACAAGGGAAGGAGAGGGGGGTGATGATAGGGAGGGAAGGAAGGCCACTGCTGCCATCTATAATCACAAGGGAAGGAGAAGGGGGTGATGATAGGGAGGGAAGGAAGGCCACTGCTGCCATCTATCATCACAAGGGAAGGAGAGGGGGGTGATGATAGGGAGGGAAGGAAGGCCACTGCTGCCATCTATCATCACAAGGGAAGGAGAAGGGGGTGATGATAGGGAGGGAAGGAAGGCCACTGCTGCCATCTATCATCACAAGGGAAGGAGAGGGGGGTGATGATAGGGAGGGAAGGAAGGCCACTGCTGCCATCTATCATCACAAGGGAAGGAGAGGGGGTGATGATAGGGAGGGAAGGAAGGCCACTGCTGCCATCTATCATCACAAGGGAAGGAGAGGGGGTGATGATAGGGAGGGAAGGAAGGCCACTGCTGCCATCTATCATCACAAGGGAAGGAGAGGGGGGTGATGATAGGGAGGGAAGGAAGGCCACTGCTGCCATCTATCATCACAAGAATCAGTCAGGACCAAGATGGCCGCCAGTGAACATGTGTGTACACTCACCTCTCCCTAACTCCTGGTATATATCTGCCTCAGTACACTGGCTACCACCATGTTACACATCTCCCTGCCAGTACAAGTGTAGTGTAGTGACACCCGGATACTTACACCACTACACCGGCGCTCTAAACTGGATATAACGACCCAAAATGCAGTACTATTGAGGTGGACTAAGATTCTCACCCAACTATCACTGAGGCTCTGGTTAGTATTTTCAGTTATTTAAGGCTTGTTTTTATTTATTTGGGATTTTTGAGTTAGGAAATAGACCTATGGAATGATTATATGTTTAATGTGTGACTGGTAAAGTCCATTTTCGTATGCTTAGGAGGAGATAATAGCTCTTAATGCTCACTGCATGTGTTATATAACGTTGTTAACGCTCTTATAGTGCGTGTTTGTGTGCGTGTTTGTGTGCGTGTGTTTGTGTGCGTGTTTGTGTGCGTGTTTGTTTGTACTCGCCTATTTGTGGTTGTAGGGGTCGAGTGTTAGCTCGTGTGTGCGTGTGTGCGTGTTTGTGCGTGTGTTTGTGTGCGTGTGTGTTTGTGTGCGTGTTTGTGTGCGTGTTTGTGTGCGTGTGTTTGCGTGTGTGTTTGTGTGCGTGTTTGTGTGCGTGTTTGTGTGCGTGTGTATGTGCGTGTGTGCGTGTTTGTGCATGTTTGTGTGCGTGTTTGTGTGCGTGTGTTTGTGTGCGTATGTGCGTGTTTGTGTGCGCGTGTGTTTGTGTGCGTGTGTTTGTGTGCGTGTACGTGTTTGTGTGTGTTAGTGTGCGTGTTAGGGTGCGTGTGTTTGTGTGCGTGTTAGGGTGCGTGTGTGTGTGCGTGTTTGTGCGTTTGTTTGTGTTTGTGTGCGTGTGTGTTTGTGTGCATGTGCGTGTTTGTGTGCGTGTGTGTTTGTGTGCGTGTGTTTGTGTGTTTGTGTGCGTGTGTGTTTGTGTGCGTGTTTGTGTGCGTGTGTGTGTGCGTGTGCGCGTGTGTATGTGCGTGTTTGTGTGCGTATTTATATGCGTGTGCGTGTTTGTGTGCGTGTGTTTGTGTGCGTGTGTTTGTGTTCGTGTGCGTGTGTTTGTGTGCGTGTGTATGTGCGCGTGTGTATGTGCGTGCGTGTGTGCGTGTTTGTGTGCGTGCGTGTTTGTGTGCGTGTTTGTGTGCTTGTTTGTGTGCGTGCGTGTGTTTGTGTGCGTGTTTGTGTGCGTGTGTGTTTATGCGCGTTTGTGTGTGCGTGCGTGATTGTGTGCGTGCGTGTTTGTGTGCGTGCGAGTTTGTGCGTGTTTGTGTACTCGCCTATTTGTGGTTGCAGGGGTCGAGTCTTAGCTCCTGGCCCCGCCTCTTCACCGGTTGCTACTGGGCCCTCTCTCTCCCCGCTCCATGAGCTTTATCAAACCTCGTCTTAAAACTGTGTATGGTTCCTGCCTCCACTACGTCATTTTCTAGGCTATTCCACTGCCTGACAACTCTATGACTGAAGAAATACCTCCTAATATCTCTGACTCATTTGTGTCTTCAACTTCCAATTGTGGCCTCTTGTTTCTGTGTCCCCTCCCTGGAACATCCTGTCCACCTTGTCTGTTCCACGCAGTATTTTATATGTCGTTATCATGTCTCCCCTGACCCTCCTGTCCTCCAGTGTCGTCAGGCCGATTTCCCTTAATCTTTCTTCATAGGACATTCCCCGTAGCTCTGGAACTAACCTTGTCGCAAACCTTTGTACTTTCTCTAGTTTCTTGACGTGCTTTATCAAGTGCAGGTTCCAAACAGGTGCTGCATACTCCAGTATGGGCCTGACATACACGGTGTACAGTGTCTTGAACGATTCCTTACTAAGGTATCGGAATGCTGTTCTCAGGTTTGCCAGGCGCCCATATGCTGCAGCAGTTATCTGATTGATGTGTGCTTCCGGAGACATGCTCGGTGTTATACTCACCCCAAGATCTTTCTCCTTGAGTGAGGTTTGCAGTCTTTGGCCACCTAGCCTATACTCGGTCTGTGGTCTTCTGTGCCCTTCCCCTATCTTCATGACTTTGCATTTGGCAGGATTAAATTCGAGAAGCCATTTGCTGGACCTGGTGTCCAGTCTGTCCAGGTCTCTTTGAAGTCCTGCCTGGTCCTCATCAGATTTAATTCTCCTCATTAACTTCACATCATCTGCAAACAGGGACACTTCTGAGTCTAACCCTTCCATCATGTCGTTCACATATACCAAAAATAGCACTGGTCCTAGGACCGACCCCTGTGGGACCCCGCTCGTCACAGGTGCCCACTGTGATACATCATTACGTACCATGACTCGTTGTTGTCTCCCTGTCAGGTATTCTCTGATCCATTGCAGTGCCCTTCCTGTTATATGCGCCTGATGCTCTAGCTTCTGCACTAATCTCTTGTGAGGAACTGTGTCAAAGGCCTTCTTGCAGTCCAAGAAGATGCAATCAACCCACCCCTCTCTCTCGTGTCTTACTTCTGTTATTTTATCATAAAACTGTTAGTGTGCGTGCGTGTTTGTGTGCGTGCGTGTTTGTGTGCGTGTGTGTTTGCGTGCGTGTGTGCGTGTGCGTGTTTGTGTGCTTGTGTGTTTGTGTGCATGTGTATGTGTGCGTGTGTATGTTTGTGTGCGTGTTTGTGCGTATGCGTGTTTGTGTGCGTGTGTGTGCGCGCGTGTGTGCGTGTGCGTGTTTGTGTGCTTGTGTGTTTGTGTGTTTGTGTGCATGTGTATGTGTGCGTGTGTATGTTTGTGTGCGTGTTTGTGCGTGTGCGTGTTTGTGTGCGTGTGTGATTGTGTGCATGTGTATGTGTGCGTGTGTATGTTTGTGTGCGTGTTTGTGTGCGTGTGTTTGTGTGCGTGTTTGTGCTTGTGTGCGTGTTTGTGTGCATGTTTGTGTGCGTGTGTTTGTGTGCGTGTGGGTGTGTTTGTGTGCGTGTGGGTGTGTTTGTGTGCGTGTTTTTGTGCGTGTGCGTATTTGCGTGCGTGTTTGTGTGCGTGTTTGTGTACGTGTTTGCATGCGTGTGTTTGTGTGCGTGTGTTTGTGTGTTTGTGCGTGTTTGTATGCATGTTTGTGTGCGTCTTTGTGCGCGTCTTTGTGTGCGTGTGTGTGCGTGTTTGTGTGTTTGTGTGAGTGTGTGCGTGTGTTTGTGTGCGTGTTTGTGTGCGTGTTTGTGTGCGTGTTTGTGTTTGCGTGTTTGTGTTTGTGTGCGTTCGTGTTTGTGCGCGTGCGTTTTTGTGCGTGCGTGTTTGTGTGCGTGCGTGTTTGTGTGCGTGCGTGCGTGTTTGTGTGAGTGCGTGTTTGTGTGCATGCGTGTCAGTGTGAGTGCGTGTTTGTGTGCGTGCATGTTTGTGCCTGCGTGTTTGTGTGCGTGCGTGTTTGTATGTGCGTGTTTGTGCATGCGTTTTTGCGTGCGTGTGTGCGTGCGTGTTTGCGTGCGTGTTTGTGCATGCGTGTTAGTGTGCGTGCGTGTTTGTATGCGTGCGTGTTTGTGTGAGTGCGTGTTTGTGTGAGTGCGTGTTTGTGAGTGCGTGTTTGTGTGCGTGCGTGTTTTTGTGACTGCGTGTTCGTGTGCGTGCGTGCGTGTTTGTGTGCGTGCGTTTGTGTGCGTGCGTGTTTGTGTGCGTGCGTGTTTGTGCGCGTGCGTGTTTGTGCGTGCGTGTTTGTGTGCGTGCGTGTTTGTGTGCATGCGTGTTAGTGTGCGTGCGTGTTTGTGTGCGTGCGTGTTTGTGTGAGCGCGTGTTTGTGTGAGTGCGTGTTTGTGTGCATGCGTGTTTGTGTGCGTGCGTGTTTGCGTTTGTGCATGCGTGTTTGCGTGCGTGTGTGCGTGCGTGTTTGTGTGCGTGCGTGTTTGCGTGCGTGTTTGTGCATGCGTGTTAGTGTGCGTGGGTGTTTGTATGCGTGCGTATTTGTGTGAGTGCGTATTTGTGTGAGTGCGTGTGTGTGTGCGTGTTCGTGTGCGTGCGTTTGTGTGAGTGCGTATTTGTGTGAGTGCGTGTTTGTGTTCGTGCGTTTGTGTGCGTGCGTGTTTGTGTGCGTGCGTGTTTTTGTGAGTGCGTGTCAGTGTGTGTGCGTGTTTGTGTGCGTGCGTGTTTGTGTGAGTGCGTGTTAGTGTGCGTGCGTGTTTGAGTGCGTGTTTACGTGCGTGTTTGTGTGCGTGTGTGTGTGCGTGCGTGTTTGTGTGCGTGCTAGTGTGTTTTTGTGCGTGTTTGTGTGCGTGCGTGTTTGTGCGCTTTTGTGCTTGTGTGTGTGCGTGTTTGTGTGCGTGTGTGTTTTTGTGCGTACTCACCTATTTGTACTCACCTATTTGTGGTTGCAGGGGTCGAGTCATAGCTCCTGGCCCCGCCTCTTCACTGATTGCTACTAGGTCCTCTCTCTCCCTGCTCCATGAGCTTTATCATACCTCGCCTTAAAACTATGTATGGTTCCTGCCTCCACTACTTCACTTTCTAGACTATTCCACGACTTGACTACTCTATGACTGAAGAAATATTTCCTAACATCCCTTCGATTCATCTGAGTCTTCAACTTCCAATTGTGACCTCTTGTGTCTGTGTCCCATCTCTGGAACATCCTGTCTTTGTCCACCTTGTCTATTCCGCTCAGTATTTTATATGTCGTTATCATGTCTCCCCTGACCCTCCTGGCCTCCAATGTCGTCAGGCCGATTTCCCTCAACCTTTCTTCGTAGGACAATCCCCGTAGCTCTGGGACTAGTCTTGTTGCAAACCTTTGCACTTTCTCTAATTTCTTGACGTGCTTGACTAGGTGTGGATTCCAAACTGGTGCTGCATACTCCAGTATGGGCCTGACGTAGATGGTATACAGTGTCTTGAACGACTCCTTACTGAGGTATCGGAACGCTATCCGTAGGTTTGCCAGGCGCCCGTATGCTGCAGCAGTTATCTGATTTATGTGCGCCTCAGGAGATATGCTCGGTGTTATACTCACCCCCAGATCTTTTTCCTTGAGTGAGGTTTGCAGTCTTTGGCCATCTAAACTATATTGTGTCTGCGGTCTTCTTTGCCCTTCCCCAATCTTCATGACTTTGCGTTTGGCAGGGTTAAATTCAAGGAGCCAGTTGCTGGACCAGGCTTGTAGCCTGTCCAGGTCTCTTTGTAGTCCTGCCTGATCCTCGTCCGATTTGATTCTTCTCATTAACTTCGCATCATCTGCAAACAAGGACACTTCTGAGTCTATCCCTTCCGTTATGTCGTTCACATATACCAAGAACAGCACAGGTCCTAGGACTGACCCCTGTGGAACCCCGCTTGTCACAGGCGCCCACTCTGACACCTCGTCGCGTACCATGACTCGTTGTTGCCTCCCTGTCAGATATTCTCTGATCCATTGCAGTGCCTTTCCTGTTATGTGTGCCTGATCCTCTAGCTTTTGCAGTAACCTCTTGTGAGGAACTGTGTCGAAGGCCTTCTTGCAGTCCAAAAATATGCAGTCGATCCACCCCTCTCTCTCTTGTCTTACTTCTGTCACCTTGTCATAAAACTCTAGTAGGTTTGTGACACAGGATTTTCCTTCCCTGAAACCGTGCTGGTTGTCAATTGTACACTTGTTTCTTTCCAGGTGCTCCAACACACTCCTCCTGATAATGATCTCCATGACCTTGCATACTATACACGTTAGTGATACAGGTCTGTAGTTTAGTGCCTCATGTCTGTCTCCCTTTTTAAAAATTGGGACTACATTTGCCATTTTCCATACCTCAGGGAGTTGCCTAGTTTCAAATGTGTTGAAGATCTTTGTTAATGGCTCACACAATATCTCTGCTCCCTCTTTAAGGACCCATGGAGAGATGTCTGGTCCCACCACCTTTGAGGTGTCAAGTTCGCATAGCAGCTTCTTCACCTCCTCCTTGGTTATATGTACCTCATCCAGCACTTGCTGGTGTGCCCCCCTGTTCTGATTTCCTGGAGTCCTACTGGTTTCCACTGTAAATACCTCTTTAAATCTTGTGTTGAGCTCCCGACATACCTCTCGGTCGTTTCTTGTGAATTCCCCATCACCCTTCCTCAGTCTGATTACCTGGTCCTTGACTGTTGTTTTCCTCCTGATGTGGCTGTACAACAGCTTTGGGTCAGTCTTTACTTTTGATGCTATGTCATTTTCATATTGTCTCTGAGCCTCCCTTCTTATCTGTGCATATTCGTTTCTGGCTCTTCGGCTAATCTCTTTATTTTCCTGAGTTCTTTGTCTTCTGTACCTTTTCCATTCTCTAGTACACCTAGTTTTTGCCTCCCTACACCTTTGGGTGAACCAAGGACTCGTTCTGTTCTTCCCATTATTTCTGTTTCCCTTGGGAACAAACCTCTCCTCTGCCTCCTTGCATTTTGTTGCCACATAGTCCATCATTTCTTGTACTGGTTTTCCTGTCAGTTCCCTCTCCCACTGAATGTCTTGAAGGAAGTTCCTCATGCCTGAGTAGTTCCCCCTTTTGTAGTTTGGTTTTTCCCAGCCTATTCCTGCTACTCTCTCCACTTGGAGCTCAACTATGTAGTCAAAGCACAGAACCACATGATCACTAGCTCCCAGGGGCCTTTCATACATGATACCCTCGATGTCCGAACTACTCAAGGTGAATACAAGGTCCAGTCTTGCTGGTTCATCCTCTCCTCTCTCTCTGGTAGTGTCTCTAACATGTTGATGCATGAGGTTTTCCAGTACCACATCCATCATCTTGGCTCTCCATGTTTCGGGACCCCCATGGGGCTCCAGGTTTTCCCAGTCAATCTCCTTGTGATTGAAATCACCCATAACTAGTAACTTTGCTCCCCCCATGTGTGCTCTCCTGGCCACCTCGGCTAGTGTGTCGATCATTGCTCTGTTGCTCTCATCATATTCTTCTCTTGGCCTCCTGCAGTTCTGTGGTGGGTTGTACATTACTGCAATTATCGCCTTATGTCCTTCAGACTGGATTGTTCCTACTAAGTAGTCCCTTTCGCCCGTGCCATCCATTCCTTCCATTTTCTCAAAACCCCACTGGTTTTTAATGAGCAGTGCAACTCCTCCTCCCCCTCTCCTCCCTCTGTCTTTCCTGAGGATTTGATATCCGGATGGAAAGATTGAATCTGTTATTATTCTGGTGAGTTTTGTTTCTGTGAGTGCTATTATGTCTGGGGATGTCTCCTTGATTCTTTTGTGCCACTCCTCATACTTGTTTGTTATTCCATCTGCATTTGTATACCACACCTTCAACTTCTTTTCTAAGACTGTGGTCTGGGAGGTGTATTGGGGTTGGGGAAGTGGGAGACCTGGTAAGGAACTATGGGTTGTTGCTGTGGGGGTGGAGTTTGTAATGTAGTGGGTGGGGGCATTGGATGCGGCATGGGTGTTTTGATTTAGAGTGTTTGGTTGCACTGGGGTTGACCTGGTTGGGAGGCTTCTATAGGAAGTTGTGAGGGAGGCTGTATTTGATCTTCTTCCTGGGTCTGGGATCTCCTGTCTGTCTCCTCCATCCCCTCTCTTTCCTCCTTTCGCCTTTGTACCATCTCTCTCAGTTTCTGCCTTTCTTCTTGTGTTCTGTCGCGGTCGAGATACACCTTCCTGTATGCCGGCATGTCCCTTAATCGTGTGTGTGTGTGTGTGTGTGTGTGTGTGTGTGTGTGTGTGTGTGTGTGTGTGTGTGTGTGTGTGTGTGTGTGCGCGCGCGCGCATGTGTGTGCGTGCGTGCGTGTTTGTAGTTGCAGGGGTCGATTCATAGCTCCTGGCTCCGCCTTTTCGCTGTGCGTGCTTGCCTCTCTATTTCAATTTCCGTTACTTCTACTTGTTATTTTCCTCTCATTCTTAATATTTTTCATTTTATTTCTGCTACTACTTCTACTCCCGGTTTTCTTTTTTTAGTCGGATTCGTTATCATTTTCTTTTTTTCTCTTTTTGTGTTCCTATTAACCTCCTATTCCTACTTAAGATGTCACGTAGTTTGATCGGTAGCGTATTCACGTCACACACTGAGGTCCGTGGATCGATCCCCGGTACGGGTGGAAACATTAGGAAGTGTTTGATTAAGGTACCTGCTGCCCCTGTTCATCTACCAGTAAAATAGGTACCTGGGTGTTAGTCGGCCGGTGTGCGTATCATCCTTTTCACAAAATTGACCTAATTTGCGGGAAATGTTCTGCATAACAAGGGGCTTTCTATATAGTAGTATGTCATTGATATCAACTATGGTATGTATACCTTGTACATGTAGAAATAAGGATTATTATTATTATTATTATTATTATTAGTAGTAGTAGTAGTAGTAGTAGTAGTAGTAGTCTGTTACGGTACAGTTTCTCCTCCGCATCTTCCACGCTTCCATCATTTGACTCACACGGGAATAATTAAAGAAAAATTAATATAGGAGTGCCAAAAATAAGTTGTTAATGAGTGGAGGTGGAAGGTAGTTAGCAGGCGGTTGTGTGTGTGGCACGCAACTAATGAAGCACTGATATTAAGTGCTTTGTTGTGTGAGGCAGCGAGGAGGGTGGTGCAGGGAGGGAAGGAAAGAGTGAAGGAGAGGGAGGGAAGGAAAGAGAGAGGGAGAGGGAGGGAGGGAAGGAAAGAGTAAGGGAGAGGGAAGGAAGGAAAGAGAGAGGGAGAGGGAGGGAAGGAAAGAGAGAGGGAGAGGGAGGGAAGGAAAGAGAGAGGGAGGGTAAACTTCAAAAGCAGGAAAACTTGAGGATTAACAGCACGAGAGTAAGGTCCTGCTGACAGTTTTCATGAAGGATGCTCGCCTCACTCACAACTGCTCTTCTTTATCCCACATGAACATAAATCCCAGTGAATGAAGTGAAATAAACACTTGTCAGTACTCAGTGATTAATCTGTATATTTCGACCCCCTTCTGGGATCCCAGGATGAGGTCGAAATATACAGATTAATCAGTCACCTGTTTTTCTCTCTCCATGTGGGTTAGTATTGAGCAGAAATCCGAGTACACATTTCAAGAAGGAAAATGATGGTACAGTATATGTATACACTCAGCACTGGTTCTTAGCTCTCAGTATGTACTGTACATATTGAACATTACGAAAATGATCGGGTGGATAATGAGAACCTTCAAAACTAGGGATGCCAAGTCACTGATGATTCTCTTCATATTGTTTGTTCTCTCTAGGCTGGAATATTGCTGTACACTAACGGCCCCTTCCAAGGCAGGCGAAACTGTAGACCTAGAACATGCACAGAGAACTTTCACTGCACGTATAAACACAATACAGCAACTAAATTGCTGGGAACGGTTCAAGTCCATTGACCTGCACTGCTTGGAATGCAGGTGAAAAAGATACATGATAATATACACTTGGAGACTCTTGAGAGGGTCTAGTCCCAAATCTGCACACGGAAATCACTCCTTACGAAGGCAAAAGACTTCGCAGGAGATGTAACATCCTCCCAATGAAAAACAGGGGCCCCTGACAACACAGTAAGTGTTGTCAGGGGCCCAAGACTGTTCAACTGCCTACCAGGAATACATAAAGGGGATTATCAATAGACCCCTGGCTGTCTTCAAGGAGCTAGACAGGCACCTCAAGTCAATACCTGACAAGCTGGGCTGTGGTTCGTATGTCGGCTTGCGTTCTGCTAGCAGTAACAGCCTGGTTGATCAGGCCCTGATCCATCACTAGGCCTGGTCCTGGACCAGGCCGCGGGGGCATTGACCCCGAGACCCTCTCCAGGTGACCTTTTATTGGAGGTATTTTGTAACGTCTGCAACCAAAACTAACTTAGCAACCTGATACAGATGAGTATTGCATGTCAGTGATGCTGGTCTACCAGTCTGATGACCAGGTGTGTGTCAGTGATGCTGGTCTACCAGTCTGATGACCAGGTGTGTGTCAGTGATGCTGTTCTACCAGTGTGATGACCAGGTGTGTGTCAGTGATGCTGGTCCACCAGTCTGATGACCAGGTGTGTGTCAGTGATGCTGGTTCACCAGTCTGATGACCAGGTGTGTGTCAGTGATGCTGGTCTACCAGTCTGATGACCAGGTGTGTCAGTGATGCTGTTCTACCAGTCTGATGACTAGGTGTGTGTCAGTGATGCTGGTTCACCAGTCTGATGACCAGGTGTGTGTCAGTGATGCTGGTTCACCAGTCTGATGACCAGGTGTGTGTCAGTGATGCTGGTTCACCAGCCTGATGACCAGGTGTGCGTCAGTGATGCTGGTCCACCAGTCTGATGACCAGGCGTGTGTCAGTGATGCTGGTCCACCAGTCTGATGACCAGGTGTGTGTCAGTGATGCTGGTCCACCAGCCTGATGACCAGGTGTGTGTCAGTGATGCTGGTTCACCAGTCTGATGACCAGGTGTGTGTCAGTGATGCTGGTTCACCAGCCTGATGACCAGGTGTGTGTCAGTGATGCTGGTCCACCAGTCTGATGACCAGGTGTGTGTCAGTGATGCTGGTTCACCAGTCTGATGACCAGGTGTGTGTCAGTGATGCTGGTCCACCAGTCTGATGACCAGGTGTGTGTCAGTGATGCTGGTTCACCAGTCTGATGACCAGGTGTGTGTCAGTGATGCTGGTTCACCAGCCTGATGACCAGGTGTGTGTCAGTGATGCTGGTCCACCAGTCTGATGACCAGGTGTGTGTCAGTGATGCTGGTTCACCAGTCTGATGACCAGGTGTGTGTCAGTGATGCTGGTTCACCAGCCTGATGACCAGGTGTGTGTCAGTGATGCTGGTTCACCAGTCTGATGACCAGGTGTGTGTCAGTGATGCTGGTTCACCAGTCTGATGACCAGGTGTGTGTCAGTGATGCTGGTCCACCAGTCTGATGACCAGGCATGTGTCAGTGATGCTGGTCCATCAGTCAGGTCGTGACCCCTGGGACGCAGATTTCGGTTCATCCCGTTAAAATGTCCATGTGTGTATGTGTGTGTGCTCACCTAGTTGTGGTTGCAAGGGTCGATTCACAGCTCCTGGCCCCGCCTCTTCACTGGCCGCTACTGGGTCACTCTTCCCGCTCCATGAGCTTTATCATACCTCTTCTTAAAGCTATGACCAGCCGGGCTGTGGCTCGTACGTTGGATTGCGTGCAGCCAGCAGTAACAGCCTGGTTGATCAGGCCCTGATTCACCATGAGGCCTGGTCACAGACCGGGCCGCGGGGGCGTTGACCCCCGGAACTCTCTCCAGGTAAACTCCAGGTATGAATAGATCCTGCCTCCACTACATCGCTTCCCTAACTATTCCAGTTCCTGATAACTCTGTGACTGAAGAAATAGTTCCTAACATCCCTGTGATTCATCTGAGTTTTCAACTTCCAACTGTGACCCCTTGTTGCTGTGTCCCATCTCTGGAACATTCTGTCTCTGTCCACCTTGTCAATTCCTCTCAGTATTTTATAGGTTGTTGTCATGTCCCCCCCCCCCTATCTCTCCTGTCCTCCAGTGTTGTCAGGTCGATTTCCCTTAACCTCTTCTCGTAGGACATACCCCTTAGCTCCGAGACTAGTCTTGTTGCAAACCTTTGCACTTTCTCTAGTTCCTTTACGTTAGAGGTGGGTTCCAAACTGGTGCTGCATACTCCAATATGAGCCTAACATACACGGTGTACAGGGTCCTGAACGATTCCTTATTAAGATATCGGAATGCTGTTCTTAGGTTTGCTAGGCGCCCATATGCTGCAGCAGTTATTTGATTGATGTGCGCCTCAGATGTGCCTGGTGTTATACTCGCCCCAAGATCCTTTTCCGTGAGTGAGGTTTGTAGTCTCTGGCCCCCTAGACTGTACTCCATCTGCGGTCTTCTTTGCCCTTCCAAAATCTTCATGACGTTGCACTTGGTGGGGTTGAACTCCAGGAGCCAGTTTCTGGATCAGGCCTGCAGGCTGTCCAGATCCCTCTGTAGTTCTGCCTGGTCCTCGTCCGACTGAATTCTTCTCATCAGCTTCACATCATCTGCAAACAGGGACACTAAGGAGTCTACTCCTTCCGTCATGTCGTTCACAAATACCAGAAACAGCACCGGTCCCCGGACTGACCCCTGTGGAACTCCCCTCGTCACAGGCGCCCACTCTGACACCTCACCACGTACCATGACTCGCCATTGTCTTGCTGACGGGTTTTCTCTGATCCATTGCAGTGCCTTCCCTGTTATCCCTGCCTGATCCTCAAGCATTTGCACTAATCTCTTGTGTGAAAATGTGTCAAACGTACGTGTGTGTGTGTGTGTGTGTGTGTGTGTGTGTGTGTGTGTGTGTGTGTGTGTGTGTGTGTGTGTGTGTGTGTGTGTGTGTGTGTGATACCCCGGCTTACACACTAGAGGTCAGGTTGAGAGCCCTCGGGAGGCTGGGCTTGTGGAACCCAGGGATACCTTTCTCAGATCTTGTAGCGACCGGAACACATCTAGTCTCTCTTTCTTGAGGCTAGGATTTCACAACATAATGGAGGTTAACACACTGGCGGTGTTGAGTGCTGCTCTGATTCCCGGACCCTTCCTCCCCCATCACAAGTACACCACACCATCACCCTCCTAACCAGGTAGCCCATTGTACCTACCAGGTAGCCCATTGTATCTACCAGGTAGCCCATTGTATCTACCAGGTAGCCCATTGTACCTACCAGGTAGCCCATTGTATCTACCAGGTAGCCCATTGTACCCACCAGGTAGCCCATTGTATCTACCAGGTAGCCCATTGTATCTACCCGGTAGCCCATTGTATCTACCAGGTAGCCCATTGTATCTACTCGGTAGCCCATTGTACTTACCAGGCAGCCCATTGTACCTACCAGGTAGCCCATTGTATCTACAAGGTAGCCCATTGTACTTACCAGGTAGCCCATTGTACCTACCAGGCAGCCCATTGTACCTACCAGGTAGCCCATTGTATCTACAAGGTAGCCCATTGTATCTACCAGGTAGCCCATTATATCTACCAGGTAGCCCATTGTATCTACCAGGTAGCCCATTGTACCCACCAGGTAGCCCATTGTATCTACCAGGTAGCCCATTGTATCTACCCGGTAGCCCATTGTATCTACCCGGTAGCCCATTGTATCTACTCGGTAGCCCATTGTACTTACCAGGCAGCCCATTGTACCTACCAGGCAGCCCATTGTACCTACCAGGTAGCCCATTGTATCTACAAGGTAGCCCATTGTATCTACCAGGTAGCCCATTGTATCTACCAGGTAGCCCATTGTATCTACAAGGTAGCCCATTGTATCTACAAGGTAGCCCATTGTATCTACCAGGTAGCCCATTGTATCTACCAGGTAGCCCATTGTATCTACCAGGTAGCCCGTTATATCTACCCGGTAGCCCATTGTATCTACATTGTACCTACCAGGTAGCCCATTATATCTACCCGGTAGCCCATTGTATCTACATTGTACCTACCAGGTAGCCCATTGTATCTACCAGGTAGCCCATTGTACCCACCAGGTAGCCCATTGTATCTACCAGGTAGCCCATTGTATCTACCAGGTAGCCCATTGTATCTACCAGGTAGCCCATTATATCTACCCGGTAGCCCATTGTATCTACCAGGTAGCCCATTGCATCTACCAGGTAGCCCATTGTATCTACCAGGTAGCCCATTGCATCTACCAGGTAGCCCATTGTATCTACCAGGTAGCCCATTGTATCTACCAGGCTACCCATTGTATCCACCAGGCTACCCATTGTATCCACCAGGCTACCCATTATATCTACTAGGCTACCCATTGTATCCACCAGGCTATCCATTATATCTACCAGGCTACCCATTATATCTACCAGTCTACCCATTGTATCCACCAGGCTACCCATTATATCTACTAGGCTACCCATTGTATCCACCAGGCTATTCATTATATCCACCAGGCTACCCATTATATCCACCAGGCTACCCATTATATCTACTAGGCTACCCATTGTATCCACCAGTCTACCCATTTTATCCACCAGGCTACCCATTATATCTAGGCTACCCATTGTATCCACCAGGCTACCCATTATATCCACCAGGCTACCCATTATATCCAGGCTACCCATTGTATCCACCAGGCTACCCATTATATCTACCAGTCTACCCATTGTATCCACCAGGCTATTCATAATATCCACCAGGCTACCCATTATGTCCACCAGGCTATCCATTATATCTACCAGGCTACCCATTATATCTACCAGGCTACCCATTATATCTACCAGTCTACCCATTGTATCCACCAGGCTATTCATAATATCCACCAGGCTACCCATTATGTCCACCAGGCTACCCATTATATCTACTAGGCTACCCATTGTATCCACCAGTCTACCCATTATATCCACCAGGCTACCCATTGTATCCACCAGTCTACCCATTATATCCAGGCTACACATTATATCTACCAGTCTACCCATTGTATCCACCAGGCTACCCATTATATCCACCAGGCTACCCATTATATCTACCAGTCTACCCATTATATCCAGGCTATTCATTATATCCACCAGGCTACCCATTGTATCCACCAGTCTACCCATTATATCTACCAGTCTATCCATTTTATCCACCAGGCTACCCATTATATCTACCAGTCTACCCATTGTATCCACCAGGCTACCCATTATATCTACCAGTCTACCCATTTTATCCACCAGGCTACACATTATATCTACCAGTCTACCCATTTTATCCACCAGGCTACCCATTATATCTACTAGGCTACCCATTGTATCCACCAGGCTACCCATTATATCTACTAGGCTACCCATTATATCCACCAGGCTACCCATTATATCCACAGGCTACCCATTATATCTACTAGGCTACCCATTGTATCCACCAGTCTACCCATTTTATCCACCAGGCTACCCATTATATCTGCTAGGCTACCCATTATATCTACTAGGCTACCCATTATATCCACCAGGCTACCCATTGTATCCACCAGGCTACCCATTGTATCCACCAGGCTACCCATTATATCCAGGCTACCCATTATATCCAGACTACCCATGATATCCACCAGGCTACCCATTATATCCACCAGGCTACCCATTGTATCCACCAGGCTACCCATTATATCCACCAGGCTACCCATTATATCCACCAGGATACCAATTATATCCACCAGGCTACCCATTATATCCACCAGGCTACCCATTATATCCACCAGGCTACCCATTATATCCAGGCTACCCATTGTATCCACCAGGCTACCCATTATATCTACTAGGCTACCCATTATATCTACCAGGCTACCCATTATATCCACCAGGCTACCCATTATATCCAGGCTACCCATTATATCCACCAGGATACCCATTATATCCACCAGGATACCCATTATATCCACCAGGCTACCCATTATATCCACCAGGCTACCCATTATATCCACCAGGCTACCCATTATATCCACCAGGTTACCCATTATATCCACCAGGCTACCCATTATATCCACCAGGCTACCCATTATATCCACCAGGCTACCCATTATATCCACCAGGCTACCCATTATATCCACCAGGCTACCCATTATATCCACCAGGCTACTCATAGTGTCCAGGCTACGAAAACATTTGAGTCGTGGGACCTTAATCACTTCTAACATACAGAGTGGAGAGTGAGGCTATACACAAAGGTTACTCTAGTAGCGTGCTTAGATATTACGGTTTATAATGAGTTAGAAGCTAACTTAGGAATCTGAGGAAGAACTGTGCTCAGAGGAAGTCTGTGGGTGTAAAAATAAACATTATGGACTTCCTTCCAGGTCAGGTAGCCTGACGTCACCTAGGTGGTGCTATTGTCGACTGTTGTTGTCACTGTTCCACCTTACCTGTTGTTACTGTTCCACCGTTCCTGTTGTTACTGTTCCACCTTCCAGGTCAGGTAGCCTGACGTCACCTAGGTGGTGCTATTGTCGACTGTTGTTGTCACTGTTCCACCTTACCTGTTGTTACTGTTCCACCGTTCCTGTTGTTACTGTTCCACCTTCCAGGTCAGGTAGCCTGACGTCACCTAGGTGGTGCTATTGTCGACTGTTGTGGTCACTGTTCCACCTTACCTGTGGTTACTGTTCCACCGTTCCTGTTACTGTTCCACCTTCCAGGTCAGGTAGCCTGACGTCACCTAGGTGGTGCTATTGTCGACTGTTGTGGTCACTGTTCCACCTTACCTGTTGTTACTGTTCCACCTTCCAGGTCAGGTAGCCTGACGTCACCTGGTGGTGCTATTGTCGACTGTTGTGGTCACTGTTCCACCGTTCCTGTTGTTACTGTTCCACCGTTCCTGTTGTCACTGTTCCACCCTTCCAGTGGTCACTGTTCAACCTTACCTGTTGTTACTGTTCCACCGTTCCTGTTGTTACTGTTCCACCGTTCCTGTTGTTACTGTTCCACCTTACCTGTTGTTACTGTTCCACCGTTCCTGTTGTTACTGTTCCACCGTTCCTGTTGTTACTGTTCCACCGTTCCTGTTACTGTTCCACCCTTCCAGTGGTCACTGTTCAACCTTACCTGTTGTTACTGTTCCACCGTTCCTGTTGTTACTGTTTCACCGTTCCTGTTGTTACTGTTCCACCGTTCCTGTTGTTACTGTTCCACCCTTCCAGTGGTCACTGTTCAACCTTACCTGTTGTTACTGTTCCACCTTACCTGTTGTTACTGTTCCACCGTTCCTGTTACTGTTCCACCTTACCTGTTGTTACTGTTCCACCGTTCCTGTTGTTACTGTTCCACCGTTCCTGTTACTGTTCCATCCTTCCAGTGGTCACTGTTCAACCTTACCTGTTGTTACTGTTCCACCGTTCCTGTTGTTACTGTTTCACCGTTCCTGTTGTTACTGTTCCACCGTTCCTGTTGTTACTGTTCCACCCTTCCTGTGGTCACTGTTCAACCTTACCTGTTGTTACTGTTCCACCGTTCCTGTTGTTACTGTTCCACCGTTCCTGTTGTCACTGTTCCACCCTTCCTGTGGTCACTGTTCAACCTTACCTGTTGTTACTGTTCCACCGTTCCTGTTGTTACTGTTCCACCTTACCTGTTGTTACTGTTCCACCGTTCCTGTTGTTACTGTTCCACCTTACCTGTTGTTACTGTTCCACCGTTCCTGTTGTTACTGTTCCACCGTTCCTGTTGTTACTTCCACCGTTCCTGTTACTGTTCCACCGTTCCTGTTGTTACTGTTCCACCGTTCCTGTTGTTACTGTTTCACCGTTCCTGTTGTTACTGTTCCACCGTTCCTGTTACTGTTCCACCGTTCCTGTTGTTACTGTTCCACCGTTCCTGTTGTTACTGTTCCACCGTTCCTGTTACTGTTTCACCGTTCCTGTTGTTACTGTTCCACCGTTCCTGTTGTTACTGTTCCACCGTTCCTGTGGTCACTGTTCCACCTTACCTGTTGTTACTGTCCCACCTTACCTGTTGTTACTGTTTCACTGTTCCTGTTGTTACTGTTCCACCGTTCCTGTTGTTACTGTTCCACCGTTCCTGTGGTCACTGTTTCACCTTACCTGTTGTTACTGTTCCACCGTTCCTGTTGTTACTGTTCCACCGTTCCTGTTGTCACTGTTCCACCCTTCCAGTGGTCACTGTTCAACCTTACCTGTTGTTACTGTTCCACCGTTCCTGTTGTCACTGTTCCACCTTACCTGTGGTTACTGTTCCACCGTTCCTGTGGTCACTGTTCCACCTTACCTGTGGTTACTGTTCCACCGTTCCTGTTGTCACTGTTCCACCTTACCTGTGGTTACTGTTCCACCGTTCCTGTTGTCACTGTTCCACCTTACCTGTGGTTACTGTTCCACCGTTCCTGTTGTCACTGTTCCACTCTTCCTGTTGTAGTAGTATTGTTATCACCACTCCAGCACCACACTACTGGTAGTGAGGTGTTGCATGTTGACCGTCAGGTGTAATCTCGACCTTATAAGCCTTCTGCTGTCAGGTTACATTTACAGATCCTTGAAAATGTGAGAAATCACGAAAGGGCTTGAAAGTTAACCAGTGTTTCACAGTGGTTATTCTGTAATATATATATATATATATATATATATATATATATATATATATATATATATATATATATATATATATATATATATGTATATATATATATATATATATATGTGTATATATATATATATATGTATATATGTATATATATATATATATATATATGTGTATATATATATATATATTAAGGTAGTAGGTTGGTAGACAGCAACCACCCAGGGAGGTACTACCGTCCTGCCAAGTGAGTGTAAAACAAAAGCCTGTAATTGTTTTACATGATGGTAGGATTGCTGATGTCTTTTGTCTGTCTCATAAATATTCAAGATTACAGGTACGTCTTGCTACTTCTACTTACACTTAGGTCACACTACACATACATGTACACATTTATTTATACACACTCCTCTGAGTTTTCTTTGATAGTTTTCTTAATAGTTCTTAGTCTTATTACTTTTCCTTTTATATCCATGGGGAAGTGGAATAAGAATCTTTCATCCGTAAGCCATGCGTGTTGTAAAAGTCAACTAAAATGCCGGGAACAATGGGCTAGTAACCCCTTTTCCTGTAAAGATTACTAAAAAGAATAATAAGAAGAAAATTGACAAAGTTGGAAGTCTGAATGTGCGTGGATGTTGTGCGAATGATAAGAAAGAGATGATTGTGGATGTTATGAATGAGAAGAAACTGGATGTCCTGGCTTTAAGTGAAACAAAGCTGAAGGTGGTGGGAGAGTTTCAATGGAGAGGAATAAATGGGATTAGGTCAGGGGTTTCAAATAGAGTTAGAACTAAAGAAGGAGTAGCAATAATGTTGAAGGATAAGCTATGGCAGGAAAAGAGGGACTACAAATGTATAAATTCAAGGATTATGTGGAGTAAAATAAAGATTGGATTTGAAAAGTGGGTTATAGTAAGCGTGTATGCACCTGGAGAAAGAAGTGTAGAGGAGAGAGAGAGATTTTGGGAAATGTTGAGTGAATGTGTGGGGAGTTTTGAATCAAGTGTGAGAGTAATGGTGGTTGGGGATTTCAATGCTAAAGTGGGTAAAAATGTTATGGAGGGAGTAGTAGGTAAATTTGGGGTGCCAGGGGTAAATGTAAATGGGGAGCCTTTAATTGAGCTATGTGTAGAAAGAAATTTGGTAATAAGTAATACATATTTTATGAAAAAGAGGATAAATAAATATACAAGGTATGATGTAGCACATAATGAAAGTAGTTTGTTAGATTATGTATTGGTGGATAAAAGGTTGATGGGTAGGCTCCAGGATATACATGTTTATAGAGGGGCAACTGATATATCGGATCATTATTTAGTTGTAGCTACAGTTAGAGTAAGAGGTAGATGGGAAAAGAGGAAGGTGGCAACAACAAGTAAGAGGGAGGTGAAAGTGTATAAACTAAGGGAGGAGGAAGTTCGGGCGAGATATAAGCGACTATTGGCAGAAAGGTGGGCTAGTGCAAAGATGAGTAGTGGGGGGGGGGGGTTGAAGAGGGTTGGAATAGTTTTAAAAATGCAGTATTAGAATATGGGGCAGAAGTTTGTGGTTATAGGAGGGTGGGGGCAGGAGGAAAGAGGAGTGATTGGTGGAATGATGAAGTAAAGGGTGTGATAAAAGAGAAAAAGGTAGCTTATGAGAGGTTTTTACAAAGCAGAAGTGTTATAAGAAGAGCAGAGTATATGGAGAGTAAAAGAAAGGTAAAGAGAGTGGTGAGAGAGTGCAAAAGGAGAGCAGATGATAGAGTGGGAGAGGCACTGTCAAGAAATTTTAATGAAAATTAGAAAAAATTTTGGAGTGAGTTAAACAAGTTAAGAAAGCCTAGGGAAAGTATGGATTTGTCAGTTAAAAACAAAGTAAGGGAGTTCGTAGATGGGGAGATGGAGGTATTAGGTAGATGGCGAGAATATTTTGAGGAACTTTTAAATGTTGAGGAAGAAAGGGAGGCAGTAATTTCATGCACTGGCCAGGAAGGTATACCATCTTTTAGGAGTGAAGAAGAGCAGAATGTAAGTGTGGGGGAGGTACATGAGGCATTACGTAGAATGAAAGGGGGTAAAGCAGCTGGAACTGATGGGATCATGACAGAAATGTTAAAAGAAGGGGGGGATATAGTGTTGGAGTGGTTGGTACTTTTGTTTAATAAATGTATGAAAGAGGGGAAGGTACCTAGGGATTGGCGGAGAACATGTATAGTCCCTTTATATAAAGGGAAAGGGGACAAAAGAGATTGTAAAAATTATAGAGGAATAAGTTTACTGAGTATACCAGGAAAAGTAAACGGTAGGGTTATAATTGAAAGAATTAGAGGTAAGACAGAATATAGGATTGCGGATGAGCAAGGAGGTTTCAGAGTGGGTAGGGGATGTGTAGATCAAGTGTTTACATTGAAGCATATATGTGAACAGTATTTAGATAAAGATAGGGAAGTTTTTATTGCATTTATGGATTTAGAAAAGGCATATGATAAAGTGGATAGAGGAGTAATGTGGCAGATGTTGCAAGTATATGGAATAGGTGGTAAGTTACTAAATGCTGTAAAGAGCTTTTATGAGGATAGTGAGGCTCAGGTTAGGGTGTGTAGAAGAGAGGGAGAATACTTCCCGGTAAAAGTAGGTCTTAGACAGGGATGTGTAATGTCACCATGGTTGTTTAATATATTTATAGATGGGGTTGTAAAAGAAGTAAATGCTAGGGTGTTCGGGAGAGGGGTGGGATTAAATTATGGGGAATCAAATTCAAAATGGGAATTGACAGTTACTTTTTGCTGATGATACTGTGCTTATGGGAGATTCTAAAGAAAAATTGCAAAAGTTAGTGGATGAGTGAACATAGAAAAGAGTAAGGTGATGAGGGTATCAAATGATTTAGATAAAGAAAAATTGGATATCAAATTGGGGAGGAGGAGTATGGAAGAAGTGAATGTTTTCAGATACTTGGGAGTTGACGTGTCGGCGGATGGATTTATGAAGGATGAGGTTAATCATAGAATTGATGAGGGAAAAAAGGTGAGTGGTGCGTTGAGGTATATGTGGAGTCAAAAAACGTTATCTATGGAGGCAAAGAAGGGAATGTATGAAAGTATAGTAGTACCAACACTCTTATATGGATGTGAAGCTTGGGTGGTAAATGCAGCAGCGAGGAGACGGTTGGAGGCAGTGGAGATGTCCTGTCTAAGAGCAATGTGTGGTGTAAATATTATGCAGAAAATTCGGAGTGTGGAAATTAGGAGAAGGTGTGGAGTTAATAAAAGTATTAGTCAGAGGGCAGAATAGGGGTTGTTGAGGTGGTTTGGTCATTTAGAGAGAATGGATCAAAGTAGAATGACATGGAAAGCATATAAATCTATAGGGGAAGGAAAGAGGGGTAGGGGTCGTCCTCGAAAGGGTTGGAAAGAGGGGGTAAAGGAGGTTTTGTGGGCGAGGGGCTTGGACTTCCAGCAAGCGTGCATGAGCGTGTTAGATAGGAATGAATGGAGACGAATGGTACTTGGGACCTGACGATCTGTTGGAGTGTGAGCAGGGTAATATTTAGTGAAGGGATTCAGGGAAACCGGTTATTTTCATATAGTCGGACTTGAGTCCTGGAAATGGGAAGTACAATGCCTGCACTTTAAAGGAGGGGTTTGGGATATTGTCAGTTTGGAGCGATATGTTGTGTATCTTTATATGTGTATGCTTCTAAACTGTTGTATTCTGAGCACCTCTGCAAAAGCAGTGATAATGTGTGAGTGTGGTGAAAGTGTTGAATGATGATGAAAGTATTTTCTTTTTGGGGATTTTCTTTCTTTTTTTGGGTCACCCTGCCTCGGTGGGAAACGGCCGACTTGTTGAAAAAAAAAAAAAAAAAAATTATATATATATATATATATATATATATATATATATATATATATATATATATATATATATATATATATATATATATATATATATATATATATATATGTGGCCTGGTGGCTAAAGCTCCCGCTTCACACACGGAGGGCCCGGGTTCGATTCCCGGCGGGTGGAAACATTTCGACACGTTATCTTACACCTGTTGTCCTGTTCACCTAGCAGCAAATAGGTACCTGGGTGTTAGTCGACTGGTGTGGGTCGCATCCTGGGGGACAAGATTAAGGACCACAATGGAAATAAGTTAGACAGTCCTCGATGACGCACTGACTTTCTTGGGTTATCCTGGGTGGCTAACCCTCCGGGGTTAAAAATCCGAACGAAATCTTATCTTATCTTATCTTATAATATTAATTATTATTATTATTATTATTATTATGAAAGTGGTGTGGTAAAGTCGTAGAGATCAATCAGCTCCTGGCAGTGAAAGGTAATAAGAATCCATGTAAAGATGGCAGGAGGGAGGGGAGTATCTCTTCACATGGATCAAGAGCCCTACACCTGCATCAACACAGTCAAACAGCTGATTAAGTGAAAATATTGTTTCAAATTTGCCGCTAATAATGAGAGTGTAATAAAGTTGGCAGAATGAGAGTTATAATGTCCATTTGTCAGTGAAGTTTTTGTTTGTGTCACTTCCTGATTGTTGTGAACATGTTCGACACTCCCTGATTGTTGTGAACATGTTCGACACTCCCTGATTGTTGTTGTGAACATGTTTGATACTCCCTGGTTGTTGTGAACATGTTTGATACTTCCTGATTGTTGTGAACATGTTCGACACTCCCTGATTGTTGTGAACATGTTTGATACTCCCTGATTGTTGTGAACATGTTTGATACTTCCTGATTGTTGTGAACATGTTTGATACTTCCTGATTGTTGTTGTGAACATGTTTGATACTTCCTGATTGTTGTTGT
The DNA here is from genome assembly GCF_038502225.1 of Cherax quadricarinatus. Lineage (NCBI taxonomy): Eukaryota > Metazoa > Arthropoda > Malacostraca > Decapoda > Parastacidae > Cherax > Cherax quadricarinatus. Next base: position 5,814,473 of record NC_091296.1, on the reverse strand, counting down.
GAACATGTTTGATACTTCCTGATTGTTGTGAACATGTTTGATACTTCCTGATTGTTGTTGTGAACATGTTTGATACTTCCTGATTGTTGTTGTGAACATGTTTGATACTTCCTGATTGTTGTGAACATGTTTGATACTTCCTGATTGTTGTTGTGAACATGTTTGACACTTCTTGATTGTTAGGTAAAAGGACACAAGTGCAACTAATGTGACATTCTATTGTGGCAACGTTTCGCTCTCCAGGAGCTTTGTCAAGCTGTAGGTACAGAGTGAGCTGCAAAGCTCAGGTAGTAGTAGTTGTAGTAATTGTGGTAGTAGTAGTTGTAGTAACTGTGGTAGTAGTAGTTGTAGTAACTGTGGTAGTAGTAGTTGTAGTAACTGTGGTAGTAGTAGTTGTAGTAACTGTGGTAGTAGTAGTTGTAGTAACTGTGGTAGTTGTAGTTGTAGTAACTGTGGTAGTAGTAGTTGTAGTAACTGTGGTAGTAGTAGTTGTAACTGTGGTAGTAGTAGTTGTAGTAACTGTGGTAGTATTAGTTGTAGTAACTGTGGTAGTATTAGTTGTAGTAACTGTGGTAGTAGTAGTTGTAGTAACTGTCGTAGTAGTAGTTGTAGTAACTGTGGTAGTAGTGATTGTAATATTTGTGGTAGTAACTATGTGATGGCGGGGTCTGTTGCTTTTAGGAGAATTCTTGCCAATACTTCACAGATGATGAAGCTGTTTTTATTACGTTTAATTGTGTTAGAAATAGAGATTAACAGTTATTCAAGGATTTACGTCTACTGAAACTGGGTTCTTGAATCACTAGTCGGGCATCGTTGAATTTCATCAAGTGGGTGGTGGAATTCCGGTGTTTTACGCAGGCGTTCTTAAGGTTATCGTTCCTACATCCATTAATGTGTTCACTTGAGACGTGTTTTGAGGTTTCTTGCTGTTTTACCTACGTATATTCTGTCATAACCTCCACAGGGGATAATATAAACCCCTGGGTTGATTGGTTCATTGTTGTTCGATTTCGTCCTGGTCGGATCTTGTATGGAAGTACTGGTTGCGATGGCGACTCTGGTATTATCTTGTGCGAGTACTTTAGAGACGTTTAATGCAACATGGCTGTAGGAAAGGATTATAACTTTGTTAGGAGTGGTGTTGGTGCTTGGAGAATTGATCTGAAGGACTCTTTTCTTGTAGTCTTTGATGAAAGAGGAAGCGAAATGTAGATTAGTGAAGGTCTGGTGTATGTATGTAAACTCCTCGTTTAGAAACTGAACTGCACGTTCGGTATGCTCTTAGGAAAAATCCAATGATGCATCTTTTGGTCTTAGTATCTTGACTGGAATAGAAGAGTGTGTGAGATCGTTTTTGTCTGTAGGCTTCCTGTAAACTTGAAACCTTAGACTCTGCGTTGTGAATGAGGACGTCTAGAAAAGTTAACTTGTCACTGAACTCTTCTCCAAGTGTAAACTGGATAGTCGGTTCGGCTGTGTTGAGCCTTCCCTGAAGATTCCGCACATAAAACGTTTAGGCGTTATTATGAGAAAGTCGTCCACATAACGTAACCAAGTGACGTTGATGGGGATGATGGCAAAGCGTCCAGCTTCCAGGTGTTACATATATTAGTTGGGTAAGACGGCTCTGATGGGGGGCCCTATTATACAGAGCCTGTTAGTGAAAGAATAGCAGTTGAAATTAATTCAGAGCTCAGTCAGGTCAAGGAAATCTCCGAGAGGTATAGGAAGGTTAAGGTACTGATTGACTTTACATCGTAGAACGTCGGTAGCTTGTGTGGTGGGTACTTTAGTGAAGAAGGAAGTTACGTCCAGACTACTTACTTTCTTGTTTCGGATGGAGAGGTCCTTGATGCGGTTGAGTAGGTCTCGTGAATCCTTTAGATAGGTGGGGCTGATGATCCCCAGAAGACAGGAGAGATGTTTCCCCAAGTAAGTAAGTAAGTAAGTAAATTTATTCAGGTATACACAATACAGTTACATAGAATTATCATACATAGCAGCATATGTGTAGAGAACCTGGGATAACCCAAAAAAGTCAGACAGAGTGACTTATTTCCATTGCCTCGGTATGACAGTGACTTTCTTTGTTCCAATCATGTTATATGTAAACACACATTGTAACCTTAACAAATAAATAAATATTTTATATTTTTATTAACTGATAGTTGTTGTGGACATGTTGTGGACATGTTGTAGACATGTTGTGGACATGTTTGACACTTGTTCATGACGCGGAAGGCAGCGTAGCGTCCATGTTATTGTTAAATGTAGATCAATGTTGAATCCGTAGCTAATGTTGTATTTATACTGATGATCAATGTCGTTAGTTAAATATTAGATTTAATTAACTAATAAGAATTCCATTAGCGAAATATCTGTGTGGGGGTTATAATCTTCCACAGTTGGACTTTCATCTCCAACAGTTGGATTTTAATCTCCAACAGTTGGATTTTAATCTCCAACAGTTGGACTTTAATCTCCAACAGTTGGACTTTCATCTCCAACAGTTGGATTTTAATCTCCAACAGTTGGACTTTAATCTCCAACAGTTGGACTTTCATCTCCAACAGTTGGATTTTAATCTCCAACAGTTGGACTTTAATCTCCAACAGTTGGACTTTAATCTCCAACAGTTGGACTTTAATCACCCATAGTGGGGGTCATATCACCCACAGCGGGGGCTTTATTTAGTAAAAGATAGTCTTACTGTGGGTGAGTTTTCTTGCAAGGATGAGGGAGGTGGGAGAGACGAGGTGAGGGAAGATGAGGGAGGTGGGAGAGACGAGGTGAGGGAAGATGAGGGAGGTGGGAGAGACGAGGTGAGGGAAGATGAGGGAGGTATGAGAGACGAGGTGAGGGAAGATGAGGGAGGTGGGAGAGACGAGGTGAGGGAAGATGAGGGAGGTATGAGAGACGAGGTGAGGGAAGATGAGGGAGGTGGGAGAGACGAGGTGAGGGAAGATGAGGGAGGTAGGAGAGACGACGAGAGGGAAGATGAGGGAGGTGGGAGAGACGAGGTGAGGGAAGATGAGGGAGGTGGGAGAGACGAGGTGAGGGAAGATGAGGGAGGTGGGAGAGACGAGGTGAGGGAAGATGAGGGAGGTAGGAGAGACGAGGTAAGAGAAGATGAGGGAGATGAGGGAAGATGAGGGAGGTGGGAGAGACGAGGTGAGGGAAGATGAGGGAGGTAGGAGAGACGACGTGAGGGAAGAGAGGGCAGTAGAGGGGAAAGTTAGGTAAGGAGAGAGGGGGAGGTAAGTCTAAGGGGAGTAAGAGATACTCCTGGGATGTGTTAGGGAGGTGAAAGTAAGAGATACTCCTGGGATGTGTTAGGGAGGGGAGAGTAAGAGATACTCCTGGGATGTGTTAGGGAGGGGAGAGTAAGAGATACTCCTGGGATGTGTTAGGGAGGTGAGAGTAAGAGATACTCCTGGGATGTGTTAGGGAGGGGAGAGTAAGAGATACTCCTGGGATGTGTTAGGGAGGGGAGAGTAAGAGATACTCCTGGGATGTGTTAGGGAGGGGAGAGTAAGAGATACTCCTGGGATGTGTTAGGGAGGGGAGAGTAAGAGATACTCCTGGGATGTGTTAGGGAGGGGAGAGTAAGAGATACTCCTGGGATGTGTTAGGGAGGTGAGAGTAAGAGATACTCTTGGGAGTGTTGGAGAGGGGAGAGTAAGAGATACTCTTGGGAGTGTTGGGGAGGGGAGAGTAACAGATACTCCTGGGAGTGTTGGAGAGGGGAGAGTAAGAGATACTCCTGGGATGTGTTAGGGAGGTGAGAGTAAGAGATACTCCTGGGAGTGTTGGAGAGGGGAGAGTAAGAGATACTCCTGGGAGTGTTGGAGAGGGGAGAGTAAGAGATACTCCTGGGAGTGTTGGAGAGGGGAGAGTAAGAGATACTCCTGGGAGTGTTGGAGAGGGGAGAGTAAGAGATACTCCTGGTAGTGTTGGAGAGGGGAGAGTAAGAGATACTCCTGGGAGTGTTGGAGAGGGGAGAGTAAGAGATACTCCTGGTAGTGTTGGAGAGGGGAGAGTAAGAGATACTCCTGGTAGTGTTGGAGAGGGGAGAGTAAGAGATACTCCTGGTAGTGTTGGAGAGGGGAGAGTAAGAGATACTCCTGGTAGTGTTGGAGAGGGGAGAGTAAGAGATACTCCTGGTAGTGTTGGAGAGGGGACAGTAAGAGATACTCCTGGAGAGGGGAGAGTAAGAGATACTCCTGGTAGTGTTGGAGAGGGGAGAGTAAGAGATACTCCTGGTAGTGTTGGAGAGGGGAGAGTAAGAGATACTCCTGGGAGTGTTGGAGAGGGGAGAGTAAGAGATACTCCTGGTAGTGTTGGAGAGGGTAGAGTAAGAGATACTCCTGGTAGTGTTGGAGAGGGTAGAGTAAGAGATACTCCTGGTAGTGTTGGAGAGGGGAGAGTAAGAGATACTCCTGGTAGTGTTGGAGAGGGGAGAGTAAGAGATACTCCTGGTAGTGTTGGAGAGGGGAGAGTAAGAGATACTCCTGGTAGTGTTGGAGAGGGGAGAGTAAGAGATACTCCTGGTAGTGTTGGAGAGGGGAGAGTAAGAGATACTCCTGGTAGTGTTGGAGAGGGTAGAGTAAGAGATACTCCTGGTAGTGTTGGAGAGGGGAGAGTAAGAGATACTCCTGGTAGTGTTGGAGAGGGTAGAGTAAGAGATACTCCTGGTAGTGTTGGAGACAGGGATACTCCTGGTAGTAAGAGATACTCCTGGTAGTGTTGGAGAGGGGAGAGTAAGAGATACTCCTGGTAGTGTTGGAGAGGGGAGAGTAAGAGATACTCCTGGTAGTGTTGGAGAGGGTAGAGTAAGAGATACTCCTGGTAGTGTTGGAGAGGGGAGAGTAAGAGATACTCCTGGTAGTGTTGGAGAGGGTAGAGTAAGAGATACTCCTGGTAGTGTTGGAGAGGGTAGAGTAAGAGATACTCCTGGTAGTGTTGGAGAGGGGAGAGTAAGAGATACTCCTGGTAGTGTTGGAGAGGGGAGAGTAAGAGATACTCCTGGTAGTGTTGGAGAGGGGAGAGTAAGAGATACTCCTGGTAGTGTTGGAGAGGGGAGAGTAAGAGATACTCCTGGTAGTGTTGGAGAGGGTAGAGTAAGAGATACTCCTGGTAGTGTTGGAGAGGGGAGAGTAAGAGATACTCCTGGTAGTGTTGGAGAGGGGAGAGTAAGAGATACTCCTGGTAGTGTTGGAGAGGGTAGAGTAAGAGATACTCCTGGTAGTGTTGGAGAGGGTAGAGTAAGAGATACTCCTGGTAGTGTTGGAGAGGGGAGAGTAAGAGATACTCCTGGTAGTGTTGGAGAGGGGAGAGTAAGAGATACTCCTGGTAGTGTTGGAGAGAGGGTGGAGAGGGGAGAGTAAGAGATACTCCTGGTAGTGTTGGAGAGGGGAGAGTAAGAGATACTCCTGGTAGTGTTGGAGAGGGTAGAGTAAGAGATACTCCTGGTAGTGTTGGAGAGGGGAGAGTAAGAGATACTCCTGGTAGTGTTGGAGAGGGTAGAGTAAGAGATACTCCTGGTAGTGTTGGAGAGGGTAGAGTAAGAGATACTCCTGGTAGTGTTGGAGAGGGTAGAGTAAGAGATACTCCTGGTAGTGTTGGAGAGGGGAGAGTAAGAGATACTCCTGGTAGTGTTGGAGAGGGGAGAGTAAGAGATACTCCTGGTAGTGTTGGAGAGGGTAGAGTAAGAGATACTCCTGGTAGTGTTGGAGAGGGGAGAGTGATACTTGGAGAGGGTAGAGTAAGAGATACTCCTGGTAGTGTTGGAGAGGGGAGAGTAAGAGATACTCCTGGTAGTGTTGGAGAGGGAGAGAGTAAGAGATACTCCTGGTAGTGTTGGAGAGGGGACAGTAAGAGATACTCCTGGTAGTGTTGGAGAGGGGAGAGTAAGAGATACTCCTGGTAGTGTTAGAGTAAGAGATACTCCTGGTAGTGTTGGAGAGGGGACAGTAAGAGATACTCCTGGTAGTGTTGGAGAGGGTAGAGTAAGAGATACTCCTGGTAGTGTTGGAGAGGGGAGAGTAAGAGATACTCCTGGTAGTGTTGGAGAGGGTAGAGTAAGAGATACTCCTGGTAGTGTTGGAGAGGGGACAGTAAGAGATACTCCTGGTAGTGTTGGAGAGGGTAGAGTAAGAGATACTCCTGTGTTGGAGAGGGGAGAGTGATACTTGGAGAGGGGAGAGTAAGAGATACTCCTGGTAGTGTTGGAGAGGGGAGAGTAAGAGATACTCCTGGTAGTGTTGGAGAGGGTAGAGTAAGAGATACTCCTGGTAGTGTTGGAGAGGGGAGAGTAAGAGATACTCCTGGTAGTGTTGGAGAGGGGAGAGTAAGAGATACTCCTGGGAGTGTTGGAGAGGGTAGAGTAAGAGATACTCCTGGTAGTGTTGGAGAGGGTAGAGTAAGAGATACTCCTGGTAGTGTTGGAGAGGGGAGAGTAAGAGATACTCCTGGTAGTGTTGGAGAGGGGAGAGTAAGAGATACTCCTGGTAGTGTTGGAGAGGGGAGAGTAAGAGATACTCCTGGGAGTGTTGGAGAGGGGAGAGTAAGAGATACTCCTGGTAGTGTTGGAGAGGGTAGAGTAAGAGATACTCCTGGTAGTGTTGGAGAGGGGAGAGTAAGAGATACTCCTGGTAGTGTTGGAGAGGGGAGAGTAAGAGATACTCCTGGTAGTGTTAGAGAGGGGAGAGTAAGAGATACTCCTGGTAGTGTTGGAGAGGGTAGAGTAAGAGATACTCCTGGTAGTGTTGGAGAGGGTAGAGTAAGAGATACTCCTGGTAGTGTTGGAGAGGGTAGAGTAAGAGATACTCCTGGTAGTGTTGGAGAGGGGAGAGTAAGAGATACTCCTGGTAGTGTTGGAGAGGGTAGAGTAAGAGATACTCCTGGTAGTGTTGGAGAGGGGAGAGTAAGAGATACTCCTGGTAGTGTTGGAGAGGGGACAGTAAGAGATACTCCTGGTAGTGTTGGAGAGGGGAGAGTAAGAGATACTCCTGGGAGTGTTAGAGAGGGGAGAGTAAGAGATACTCCTGGTAGTGTTGGAGAGGGTAGAGTAAGAGATACTCCTGGTAGTGTTGGAGAGGGGACAGTAAGAGATACTCCTGGTAGTGTTGGAGAGGGTAGAGTAAGAGATACTCCTGGTAGTGTTGGAGAGGGGACAGTAAGAGATACTCCTGGTAGTGTTGGAGAGGGTAGAGTAAGAGATACTCCTGGTAGTGTTGGAGAGGGGAGAGTAAGAGATACTCCTGGTAGTGTTGGAGAGGGGAGAGTAAGAGATACTCCTGGTAGTGTTGGAGAGGGTAGAGTAAGAGATACTCCTGGTAGTGTTGGAGAGGGGAGAGTAAGAGATACTCCTGGTAGTGTTGGAGAGGGTAGAGTAAGAGATACTCCTGGTAGTGTTGGAGAGGGGCCAGTAAGAGATACTCCTGGTAGTGTTGGAGAGGGTAGAGTAAGAGATACTCCTGGTAATGTTGGAGAGGGGAGAGTAAGAGATACTCCTGGTAGTGTTGGAGAGGGGAGAGTAAGAGATACTCCTGGTAGTGTTGGAGAGGGTAGAGTAAGAGATACTCCTGGTAGTGTTGGAGAGGGGAGAGTAAGAGATACTCCTGGTAGTGTTGGAGAGGGTAGAGTAAGAGATACTCCTGGTAGTGTTGGAGAGGGGACAGTAAGAGATACTCCTGGTAGTGTTGGAGAGGGTAGAGTAAGAGATACTCCTGGTAGTGTTGGAGAGGGGACAGTAAGAGATACTCCTGGTAGTGTTGGAGAGGGTAGAGTAAGAGATACTCCTGGGAGTGTTGGAGAGGGGAGAGTAAGAGATACTCCTGGTAGTGTTGGAGAGGGTAGAGTAAGAGATACTCCTGGTAGTGTTGGAGAGGGGAGAGTAAGAGATACTCCTGGTAGTGTTGGAGAGGGGAGAGTAAGAGATACTCCTGGTAGTGTTGGAGAGGGTAGAGTAAGAGATACTCCTGGGAGTGTTGGAGAGGGGAGAGTAAGAGATACTCCTGGTAGTGTTGGAGAGGGTAGAGTAAGAGATACTCCTGGTAGTGTTGGAGAGGGTAGAGTAAGAGATACTCCTGGTAGTGTTGGAGAGGGTAGAGTAAGAGATACTCCTGGGAGTGTTGGAGAGGGGACAGTAAGAGATACTCGTGGTAGTGTTGGAGAGGGTAGAGTAAGAGATACTCCTGGTAGTGTTGGAGAGGGGAGAGTAAGAGATACTCCTGGTAGTGTTGGAGAGGGGAGAGTAAGAGATACTCCTGGTAGTGTTGGAGAGGGTAGAGTAAGAGATACTCCTGGTAGTGTTGGAGAGGGGAGAGTAAGAGATACTCCTGGTAGTGTTGGAGAGGGGAGAGTAAGAGATACTCCTGGTAGTGTTGGAGAGGGGAGAGTAAGAGATACTCCTGGTAGTGTTGGAGAGGGTAGAGTAAGAGATACTCCTGGTAGTGTTGGAGAGGGGAGAGTAAGAGATACTCCTGGTAGTGTTGGAGAGGGTAGAGTAAGAGATACTCCTGGTAGTGTTGGAGAGGGGAGAGTAAGAGATACTCCTGGGAGTGTTGGAGAGGGGAGAGTAAGAGATACTCCTGGGAGTGTTGGAGAGGGGAGAGTAAGAGATACTCCTGGTAGTGTTGGAGAGGGTAGAGTAAGAGATACTCCTGGTAGTGTTGGAGAGGGGACAGTAAGAGATACTCCTGGTAGTGTTGGAGAGGGGAGAGTAAGAGATACTCCTGGTAGTGTTGGAGAGGGGACAGTAAGAGATACTCCTGGTAGTGTTGGAGAGGGGAGAGTAAGAGATACTCCTGGTAGTGTTGGAGAGGGGACAGTAAGAGATACTCCTGGTAGTGTTGGAGAGGGGAGAGTAAGAGATACTCCTGGTAGTGTTGGAGAGGGTAGAGTAAGAGATACTCCTGGTAGTGTTGGAGAGGGGACAGTAAGAGATACTCCTGGTAGTGTTGGAGAGGGTAGAGTAAGAGATACTCCTGGTAGTGTTGGAGAGGGTAGAGTAAGAGATACTCCTGGTAGTGTTGGAGAGGGGAGAGTAAGAGATACTCCTGGTAGTGTTGGAGAGGGTAGAGTAAGAGATACTCCTGGTAGTGTTGGAGAGGGGAGAGTAAGAGATACTCCTGGTAGTGTTGGAGAGGGTAGAGTAAGAGATACTCCTGGTAGTGTTGGAGAGGGGAGAGTAAGAGATACTCCTGGTAGTGTTGGAGAGGGGAGAGTAAGAGATACTCCTGGGAGTGTTGGAGAGGGTTGAGTAAGAGATACTCCTGGTAGTGTTGGAGAGGGTAGAGTAAGAGATACTCCTGGTAGTGTTGGAGAGGGGAGAGTAAGAGATACTCCTGGTAGTGTTGGAGAGGGGAGAGTAAGAGATACTCCTGGTAGTGTTGGAGAGGGGAGAGTAAGAGATACTCCTGGGAGTGTTGGAGAGGGGAGAGTAAGAGATACTCCTGGTAGTGTTGGAGAGGGTAGAGTAAGAGATACTCCTGGTAGTGTTGGAGAGGGGAGAGTAAGAGATACTCCTGGTAGTGTTGGAGAGGGGAGAGTAAGAGATACTCCTGGTAGTGTTAGAGAGGGGAGAGTAAGAGATACTCCTGGTAGTGTTGGAGAGGGTAGAGTAAGAGATACTCCTGGTAGTGTTGGAGAGGGTAGAGTAAGAGATACTCCTGGTAGTGTTGGAGAGGGTAGAGTAAGAGATACTCCTGAGTAAGAGTGTAGTGGAGAGGGGAGAGTAAGAGATACTCCTGGTAGTGTTGGAGAGGGTAGAGTAAGAGATACTCCTGGTAGTGTTGGAGAGGGGAGAGTAAGAGATACTCCTGGGAGTGTTAGAGAGGGGAGAGTAAGAGATACTCCTGGGAGTGTTAGAGAGGGGAGAGTAAGAGATACTCCTGGGAGTGTTGGAGAGGGTAGAGTAAGAGGGTAGTGTTGGAGAGGGTAGAGTAAGAGATACTCCTGGTAGTGTTGGAGAGGGGAGAGTAAGAGATACTCCTGGTAGTGTTGGAGAGGGGAGAGTAAGAGATACTCCTGGTAGTGTTGGAGAGGGGAGAGTAAGAGATACTCCTGGTAGTGTTGGAGAGGGGAGAGTAAGAGATACTCCTGGTAGTGTTGGAGAGGGTAGAGTAAGAGATACTCCTGGTAGTGTTGGAGAGGGGACAGTAAAAGATACTCCTGGTAGTGTTGGAGAGGGTAGAGTAAGAGATACTCCTGGTAGTGTTGGAGAGGGTAGAGTAAGAGATACTCCTGGTAGTGTTGGAGAGGGTAGAGTAAGAGATACTCCTGGCAGTGTTGGAGAGGGTAGAGTAAGAGATACTCCTGGTAGTGTTGGAGAGGGGACAGTAAGAGATACTTCTGGTAGTGTTGGAGAGGGGAGAGTAAGAGATACTCCTGGTAGTGTTGGAGAGGGTAGAGTAAGAGATACTCCTGGGAGTGTTGGAGAGGGGAGAGTAAGAGATACTCCTGGGAGTGTTGGAGAGGGGAGAGTAAGAGATACTCCTGGTAGTGTTGGAGAGGGGACAGTAAGAGATACTCCTGGTAGTGTTGGAGAGGGTAGAGTAAGAGATACTCCTGGTAGTGTTGGAGAGGGTAGAGTAAGAGATACTCCTGGTAGTGTTGGAGAGGGGAGAGTAAGAGATACTCCTGGTAGTGTTGGAGAGGGGAGAGTAAGAGATACTCCTGGTAGTGTTGGAGAGGGTAGAGTAAGAGATACTCCTGGTAGTGTTGGAGAGGGGACTGGTAGTGTTGGAGAGGGTAGAGTAAGAGATACTCCTGGTAGTGTTGGAGAGGGGAGAGTAAGAGATACTCCTGGTAGTGTTGGAGAGGGTAGAGTAAGAGATACTCCTGGGAGTGTTGGAGAGGGGAGAGTAAGAGATACTCCTGGGAGTGTTGGAGAGGGGAGAGTAAGAGATTCTCCTGGTAGTGTTGGAGAGGGTAGAGTAAGAGATACTCCTGGGAGTGTTGGAGAGGGGAGAGTAAGAGATACTCCTGGTAGTGTTGGAGAGGGGAGAGTAAGAGATACTCCTGGTAGTGTTGGAGAGGGTAGAGTAAGAGATACTCCTGGGGGTAGAGTAAGAGATACTCCTGGTAGTGTTGGAGAGGGGACAGTAAGAGATACTCCTGGGAGTGTTGGAGAGGGGAGAGTAAGAGATACTCCTGGTAGTGTTGGAGAGGGTAGAGTAAGAGATACTCCTGGTAGTGTTGGAGAGGGGACAGTAAGAGATACTCCTGGTAGTGTTGGAGAGGGGACAGTAAGAGATACTCCTGGGAGTGTTGGAGAGGGGAGAGTAAGAGATACTCCTGGTAGTGTTGGAGAGGGGACAGTAAGAGATACTCCTGGTAGTGTTGGAGAGGGGACAGTAAGAGATACTCCTGGTAGTGTTGGAGAGGGTAGAGTAAGAGATACTCCTGGTAGTGTTGGAGAGGGGACAGTAAGAGATACTCCTGGTAGTGTTGGAGAGGGTAGAATAAGAGATACTCCTGGTAGTGTTGGAGAGGGGAGAGTAAGAGATACTCCTGGTAGTGTTGGAGAGGGTAGAGTAAGAGATACTCCTGGTAGTGTTGGAGAGGGGAGAGTAAGAGATACTCCTGGTAGTGTTGGAGAGGGGAGAGTAAGAGATACTCCTGGTAGTGTTGGAGAGGGTAGAGTAAGAGATACTCCTGGTAGTGTTGGAGAGGGGACAGTAAGAGATACTCCTGGGAGTGTTAGAGAGGGGAGAGTAAGAGATACTCCTGGTAGTGTTGGAGAGGGGACAGTAAGAGATACTCCTGGTAGTGTTGGAGAGGGGACAGTAAGAGATACTCCTGGTAGTGTTGGAGAGGGGAGAGTAAGAGATACTCCTGGTAGTGTTGGAGAGGGGGAGTGTTGGAGAGGGGTCAGTAACAACACACATATATTGACCCACTTTTCAACCACTCTGTCTCTCTTCTCTGTTTTTTATTCTCTTCAGTAAAATGCGCTCACTTTCCAGCGAGTCTTTGTTGTTTATGGTCGTAGTTGTGTGTTGTAGGTGTGTCGTAGTTGTGTGTTGTAGGTGTGTCGTAGTTGTGTGTTGTAGGTGTGTCGTAGTTGTGTGTTGTAGGTGTGTCGTATTTGTGTGTTGTAGGTGTGTCGTAGTTGTGTGTTGTAGGTGTGTCGTAGTTGTGTGTTGTAGGTGTGTCGTAGTTGTGTATTGTAGGTGTGTCGTAGTTGTGTATTGTAGGTGTGTCGTAGTTGTGTGTTGTAGGTGTGTCGTAGTTGTGTGTTGTAGGTGTGTCGTAGTTGTGTATTGTAGGTGTGTCGTAGTTGTGTATTGTAGGTGTGTCGTAGTTGTGTGTTGTAGGTGTGTCGTAGTTGTGTATTGTAGGTGTGTCGTAGTTGTGTATTGTAGGTGTGTCGTAGTTGTGTGTTGTAGGTGTGTCGTGTGTTGTAGGTGTGTCGTAGTTGTGTATTGTAGGTGTGTCGTAGTTGTGTATTGTAGGTGTGTCGTAGTTGTGTGTTGTAGGTGTGTCGTAGTTGTGTGTTGTAGGTGTGTCGTAGTTGTGTATTGTAGGTGTGTCGTAGTTGTGTATTGTAGGTGTGTCGTAGTTGTGTGTTGGTGTGTCGTAGTTGTGTATTGTAGGTGTGTCGTAGTTGTGTATTGTAGGTGTGTCGTAGTTGTGTGTTGTAGGTGTGTCGTAGTTGTGTGTTGTAGGTGTGTCGTAGTTGTGTATTGTAGGTGTGTCGTAGTTGTGTGTTGTAGGTGTGTCGTAGTTGTGTGTTGTAGGTGTGTCGTAGTTGTGTGTTGTTGGTGTGTCGTAGTTGTGTATTGTAGGTGTGTCGTAGTTGTGTATTGTAGGTGTGTCGTAGTTGTGTGTTGTAGGTGTGTCGTAGTTGTGTATTGTAGGTGTGTCGTAGTTGTGTGTTGTAGGTGTGTCGTAGTTGTGTGTTGTAGGTGTGTCGTAGTTGTGTATTGTAGGTGTGTCGTAGTTGTGTGTTGTAGGTGTGTCGTAGTTGTGTATTGTAGGTGTGTCGTAGTTGTGTATTGTAGGTGTGTCGTAGTTGTGTGTTGTAGGTGTGTCGTAGTTGTGTATTGTAGGTGTGTCGTAGTTGTGTGTTGTAGGTGTGTCGTAGTTGTGTATTGTAGGTGTGTCGTAGTTGTGTATTGTAGGTGTGTCGTAGTTGTGTGTTGTAGGTGTGTCGTAGTTGCGTATTGTAGGTGTGTCGTAGTTGTGTATTGTAGGTGTGTCGTAGTTGTGTGTTGTAGGTGTGTCGTAGTTGTGTATTGTAGGTGTGTCGTAGTTGTGTATTGTAGGTGTGTCGTAGTTGTGTATTGTAGGTGTGTCGTAGTTGTGTGTTGTAGGTGTGTCGTAGTTGTGTATTGTAGGTGTGTCGTAGTTGTGTATTGTAGGTGTGTCGTAGTTGTGTGTTGTAGGTGTGTCGTAGTTGTGTATTGTAGGTGTGTCGTAGTTGTGTATTGTAGGTGTGTCGTAGTTGTGTGTTGTAGGTGTGTCGTAGTTGTGTATTGTAGGTGTGTCGTAGTTGTGTATTGTAGGTGTGTCGTAGTTGTGTATTGTAGGTGTGTCGTAGTTGTGTGTTGTAGGTGTGTCGTTGTGTATTGTAGGTGTGTCGTAGTTGTGTATTGTAGGTGTGTCGTAGTTGTGTGTTGTAGGTGTGTCGTAGTTGTGTATTGTAGGTGTGTCGTAGTTGTGTATTGTAGGTGTGTCGTAGTTGTGTATTGTAGGTGTGTCGTAGTTGTGTGTTGTAGGTGTGTCGTAATTGTGTATTGTAGGTGTGTCGTAGTTGTGTATTGTAGGTGTGTCGTAGTTGTGTGTTGTAGGTGTGTCGTAGTTGTGTGTTGTAGGTGTGTCGTAGTTGTGTATTGTAGGTGTGTCGTAGTTGTGTGTTGTAGGTGTGTCGTAGTTGTGTGTTGTAGGTGTGTCGTAGTTGTGTATTGTAGGTGTGTCGTAGTTGTGTATTGTAGGCGTGTCGTAGTTGTGTGTTGTAGGTGTGTCGTAGTTGTGTGTTGTAGGTGTGTCGTAGTTGTGTGTTGTAGGTGTGTCGTAGTTGTGTATTGTAGGTGTGTCGTAGTTGTGTGTTGTAGGTGTGTCGTAGTTGTGTATTGTAGGTGTGTCGTAGTTGTGTATTGTAGGTGTGTCGTAGTTTGTAGGTGTGTCGTAGTTGTTTACCTGGAGTTTACCTGGAGAGAGTTTCGGGGGTCAACGCCCCCGCGGCCCGGTCTGTGACCAGGCCGCCTGGTGGATCAGCGCCTGATCAACCAGGCTGTTGCTGCTGGCTGCACGCAAACCAACGTACGAGCCACAGCCCGGCTGATCAGGAACTGACTTTAGGTGCTTGTCCAGTGCCAGCTTGTGTGTTGTCGGTGTGTCGTAGTTGTGTATTGTAGGTGTGTCATAGTTTGTAGGTGTGTCGTAGTTGTGTGTTGTAGGTGTGTCGTAGTTGTGTGTTGTAGGTGTGTCGTAGTTTGTAGGTGTGTCGTAGTTGTGTGTTGTAGGTGTGTCGTAGTTTATAGGTGTGTCGTAGTTGTGTGTTGTAGGTGTGTCGTAGTTGTGTGTTGTAGGTGTGTCGTAGTTTGTACGTGTGTCGTAGTTGTGTGTTGTAGGTGTGTCGTAGTTTGTAGGTGTGTCGTAGTTGTGTATTGTATGTGTGTCGTAGTTTGTAGGTGTGTCGTAGTTGTGTATTGTAGGTGTGTCGTAGTTTGTAGGTGTGTCGTAGTTGTGTATTGTATGTGTGTCGTAGTTTGTAGGTGTGTCGTAGTTGTGTATTGTATGTGTGTCGTAGTTTGTAGGTGTGTCGTAGTTGTGTATTGTAGGTGTGTCGTAGTTTGTAGGTGTGTCGTAGTTGTGTATTGTATGTGTGTCGTAGTTTGTAGGTGTGTCGTAGTTGTGTATTGTAGGTGTGTCGTAGTTTGTACGTGTGTCGTAGTTGTGTATTGTAGGTGTGTCGTAGTTTGTAGGTGTGTCGTAGTTGTGTATTGTATGTGTGTCGTAGTTGTGTATTGTAGGTGTGTCGTAGTTTGTAGGTGTGTCGTAGTTGTGTATTGTAGGTGTGTCGTAGTTGTGTGTTGTAGGTGTGTCGTAGGTGTGTCGTAGGTGTGTCGTAGTTGTGTGTTGTAGGTGTGTCGTAGTTTGTAGGTGTGTCGTAGTTGTGTGTTGTAGGTGTGTCGTAGTTTGTAGGTGTGTCGTAGTTGTGTGTTGTAGGTGTGTCGTAGTTTGTAGGTGTGTCGTAGTTGTGTGTTGTAGGTGTGTCGTAGTTTGTAGGTGTGTCGTAGTTGTGTGTTGTAGGTGTGTCGTAGTTCGTAGGTGTGTCGTAGTTGTGTATTGTAGGTGTGTCGTAGTTTGTAGGTGTGTCGTAGTTGTGTATTGTAGGTGTGTCGTAGTTTGTAGGTGTGTCGTAGTTGTGTATTGTAGGTGTGTCGTAGTTGTGTGTTGTAGGTGTGTCGTAGTTTGTAGATGTGTCGGAGTTGTGTATTGTAGGTGTGTCGTAGTTTGTAGGTGTGTCGTAGTTGTGTATTGTAGGTGTGTCGTAGTTGTGTATTGTAGGTGTGTCGTAGTTTGTAGGTGTGTCGTAGTTGTGTGTTGTAGGTGTGTCGAAGTTTGTAGGTGTGTCGTAGTCTGTAGGTGTGTCGTAGTTGTGTTGTAGGTGTGTCGTAGTTGTGTGTTGTAGGTGTGTCGTAGTTGTGTTGGTGTGTCGTAGTTTGTGTGTCGTAGTTGTGTGTTGTAGGTGTGTCGTAGTTTGTAGGTGTGTCGTAGTTGTGTGTTGTAGGTGTGTCGTAGTTGTGTGTTGTAGTTTGTAGGTGTGTCGTAGTTGTGTAATGTAGATGTGTCGTAGTTGTGTGTTGTAGGTGTGTCGTAGTGTTGTAGGTGTGTCGTAGTTGTGTGTTGTAGGTGTGTCGTAGTTTGTAGGTGTGTCGTAGTTTGTAGGCGTGTCGTAGTTTGTAGGCGTGTCGTAGTTGTGTGTTGTAGGTGTGTCGTAGTTGTGTGTTGTAGGTGTGTCGTAGTTTGTAGGTTTGTCGTAGTTTGTAGGCGTGTCGTAGTTGTGTGTTGCAGGTGTGTCGTAGTTGTGTGTTGTAGGTGTGTCGTAGTTTGTAGGTGTGTCGTAGTTGTGTGTTGTAGGTGCGTCGTCGTTTTTAGGTGTGTCGTAGTTGTGTGTTGTAGGTGTGTCGTAGTTGTGTGCTGTAGGTGTGTCGTACTTGTGTTGCAGGTGTGTCGTAGTGTTGTAGGTGTGTCGTAGTTGTGTATTGTAGATGTGTCGTAGTTGTGTGTTGTAGGTGTCGTTCTTGTGTTGTAGGCGTGTCGTAGTGTTGTAGGTGTGTCGTAGTTGTGTGTTGTAGGTGTGTCGTAGTTGTGTGTCGTAGTTTGTAGGTGTCGTAGTTTGTAGGTGTGTCGTAGTTGTGTGTTGTAGGTGTGTCGTAGTTTGTAGGTGTCGTAGTTGTGTTGTAGGTGTGTCGTAGTTTGTAGGTGTGTCGTAGTTGTGTTGTAGGTGTGTCGTAGTTGTGTGTTGTAGTTGTTTGTAGGTGTGTCGTAGTGGTGTATTGTAGATGTGTCGTAGTTGTGTGTTGTAGGTATGTCGTAGTGTTGGTGTGTCGTAGTTGTGTGTTGTAGGTGTGTCGTAGTTGTGTTGTAGGTGTGTCGTAGTTTGTAGGTGTGTCGTAGTTGTGTGTTGTAGGTGTGTCGTAGTTGTGTGTTGTAGTTGTTTGTAGGTGTGTCGTAGTGGTGTGTTGTAGATGTGTCGTAGTTGTGTGTTGTAGGTGTCATAGTGTGTAAGTGTGTCGTAGTTGTGTGTTGTAGGTGTGTCGTAGTATGTAGGTGTGTCGTAGTTGTATGTTGTAGGTGTGTCGTAGTTTGTAGTTGTGTCGTAGTTGTGTGTTGTAGGTGTGTCGTAGTTGTGTGTTGTAGGTGTGTCGTACTTGTGTTGTAGGTGTGTCGTAGTGTTGTAGGTGTGTCGTACTTGTGTTGTAGGTATGTCGTAGTGTTGTAGGCGTTTCGTAGTGTCGTAGGTGTGTCGTACTTGTGTTGTAGGTGTGTCGTAGTGTTGTAGGTGTGTCGTACTTGTGTTGTGTCGTAGTGTTGTAGGTGTGTCGTAGTGTCGTAGGTGTGTCGTAGTGTTGTAGGTGTGTCGTAGTGTTGTAGGTGTGTCGTAGTGTTCTAGGTGTGTCGTAGTGTTGTATGTGTGTCGTAGTGTCGTAGGTGTGTCGTACTTGTGTTGTAGGTGTGTCGTAGTGTTGTAGGTGTGTCGTAGTGTTGTAGGTGTGTCGTAGTGTCGTAGGTGTGTCGTACTTGTGTTGTAGGTGTGTCGTAGTGTTGTAGGTGTGTCGTACTTGTGTTGTAAGTGTGTCGTAGTGTTGTAGGTGTGTCGTAGTGTCGTAGGTGTGTCGTAGTGTCGTAGTTGTGTCGTACTTGTGTTGTAGGTGTGTCGTACTTGTGTTGTAGTTGTGTGTCGTAGTTGTGTTGTAGGTGTGTCGTACTTGTGTTGTAGTTGTGTGTTGTAGATGTGTCGTAGTGTTGTAGGTGCAGCTCCTGGACAAGGTCTCCTGGTGCAGCTCCTGGATCAGGCTTCCTGCTGCAACTCTTGGATCAGGTCTCATGCTGGAACTCTTGGACCAGGTCTCATGCTGCAACTCTTGGATCAGGTCTCATGCTGCAACTCTTGGACCAGGTCTCATGCTGCAACTCTTGGACCAGGTCTCATGCTGCAACTCTTGGACCAGGTCTCATGCTGCAACTCTTGGATCAGGTCTCATGCTGCAACTCTTGGACCAGGTCTCATGCTGCAACTCTTGGACCAGGTCTCATGCTGCAACTCTTGGACCAGGTCTCATGCTGCAACTCTTGGATCAGGTCTCATGCTGCAACTCTTGGACCAGGTCTCATGCTGCAACTCTTGGATCAGGTCTCATGCTGCAACTCTTGGACCAGGTCTCATGCTGCAACTCTTGGACCAGGTCTCATGCTGCAACTCTTGGACCAGGTCTCATGCTGCAACTCTTGGATCAGGTCTCATGCTGCAACTCTTGGACCAGGTCTCATGCTGCAACTCTTGGACCAGGTCTCATGCTTCAACTCTTGGATCAGGTCTCATGCTGCAACTCTTGGATCAGGTCTCATGCTGCAACTCTTGGACCAGGTCTCATGCTGCAACTCTTGGATCAGGTCTCATGCTGCAACTCTTGGACCAGGTCTTCTGCAACTCTTGGACCAGGTCTCATGCTGCAACTCTTGGACCAGGTCTCATGCTGCAACTCTTGGACCAGGTCTCATGCTGCAACTCTTGGACCAGGTCTTCTGCAACTCTTGGACCAAGTCTCATGCTGCAACTCTTGGATCAGGTCTCATGCTGCAACTCTTGGACCAGGTCTCATGCTGCAACTCTTGGACCAGGTCTCATGTTGCAACTCTTGGACCAGGTCTCATGCTGCAACTCTTGGACCAGGTCTCATGCTGCAACTCTTGGACCAGGTCTCATGCTGCAACTCTTGGACCAGGTCTCATGTTGCAACTCTTGGACCAGGTCTCATGCTGCAACTCTTGGACCAGGTCTCATGCTGCAACTCTTGGACCAGGTCTCATGCTGCAACTCTTGGACCAGGTCTCATGCTGCAACTCTTGGACCAGGTCTCATGCTGCAACTCTTGGATCAGGTCTCATGCTGCAACTCTTGGACCAGGTCTCATGCTGCAACTCTTGGACCAGGTCTCATGCTGCAACTCTTGGACCAGGTCTCATGCTGCAACTCTTGGACCAGGTCTTCTGCAACTCTTGGACCAGGTCTCATGCTGCAACTCTTGGACCAAGTCTCATGCTGCAACTCTTGGATCAGGTCTCATGCTGCAACTCTTGGACCAGGTCTCATGCTGCAACTCCTGGACCACGCTTCCTGCTGCAACTCCTGGACCAGGTCTCATGCTGCAACTCCTGGACCAGGCTTCCTGCTGCAACTCCTGGACCAGGCTTCCTGCTGCAACTCTTGGACCAGGTCTCATGCTGCAACTCCTGGACCAGGCTTCCTGCTGCAACTCCTGGACCAGGTCTCATGCTGCAACTCCTGGACCAGGTCTCATGCTGCAACTCCTGGACCAGGCTTCCTGCTGCAACTCCTGGACCAGGCTTCCGGCTGCAACTCCTGGACCAGGCTTCCTGCTGCAACTCCTGGGCCAGGCCTTCTGCTGCAGCTCCTGTGCTGGCGTGACCAGCAGCCATTGTCTGCTACGGCGAAGATTAAGAGAGAGAGAGAGAGAGAGAGAGAGAGAGAGAGAGAGGTGTGGGGAAGTGAGGAAAGAAACAAGAGTTTGCCCTCAGAATATTGATCTATGCTTGGTGTGTGCGTGTGTGTGCGTGTGTGTGTGTGTGTGTGTGTGTGTGTGTGTGTGTGTGTGTGTGTGTGTGTGTGTGTACTCGCCTGTATGTGGTTGTAGGGTCGAGTCATTACTCCTGGCCTTGCCTCTCAACTTGTCGCTTGTTAGATCCACTTCTAGCCTCATGGGCACTATCGTAGATATTCTTCAAGGTATGTATGGAGTCTGCCTCCACCAGTTCTTCGTCGAGGTCATTCCACTTGCCGACCTTCCTGAGACTGGAAAAAATGCTTGCTGACATCCCTGTGACTCATCTGTGTATTTAACTTCAGTTGTGCCCCTGAGTACTTGTTTCCCGCCTCTCAAACAGCCTGTCTCTGTCTGCCCTATCAATTACTCTGAGTATTTGTGTTGTAATTATGGGCAAGGTAGATCATAGTGGAAAAATTTAACATGTTATTAGAAGACGAGGGAACTTACGTGCCTCTTAACCTGCACAAGGGAACTTACGTGCCTCTTAACCTGCACGAGGGAACTTACGTGCCTCTTAACCTGCACGAGGGAACTTACGTGCCTCTTAACCTGCACGAGGGAACTTACGTGCCTCTTAACCTGCACGAGGGAACTTACGTGCCTCTTAACCTGCACGAGGGAACTTACGTGCCTCTTAACCTGCACGAGGGAACTTACGTGCCTCTTAACCTGCACGAGGGAACTTACGTGCCTCTTAACCTGCACGAGGGAACTTACGTGCCTCTTAACCTGCACGAGGGAACTTACGTGCCTCTTAACCTGCACGAGGGAACTTACGTGCCTCTTAACCTGCACAAGGGAACTTACGTGCCTCTTAACCTGCACGAGGGAACGTACGTGCCTCTTAACCTGCACGAGGGAACTTACGTGCCTCTTAACCTGCACGAGGGAACTTACGTGCCTCTTAACCTGCACGAGGGAACTTACGTGCCTCTTAACCTGCACGAGGGAACTTACGTGCCTCTTAACCTGCACGAGGGAACTTACGTGCCTCTTAACCTGCACAAGGGAACTTACGTGCCTCTTAACCTGCACGAGGGAACTTATGTGCCTCTTAACCTGCACGAGGGAACTTACGTGCCTCTTAACCTGCACGAGGGAACTTACGTGCCTCTTAACCTGCACGAGGGAACTTACGTGCCTCTTAACCTGCACGAGGGAACTTACGTGCCTCTTAACCTGCACGAGGGAACTTACGTGCCTCTTAACCTGCACAAGGGAACTTACGTGCCTCTTAACCTGCACGAGGGAACTTACGTGCCTCTTAACCTGCACGAGGGAACTTACGTGCCTCTTAACCTGCACGAGGGAACTTACGTGCCTCTTAACCTGCACAAGGAAACTTACGTGCCTCTTAACCTGCACAAGGGAACTTACGTGCCTCTTAACCTGCACAAGGGAACTTACGTGCCTCTTAACCTGCACGAGGGAACTTACGTGCCTCTTAACCTGCACGAGGGAACTTACGTGCCTCTTAACCTGCACGAGGGAACTTACGTGCCTCTTAACCTGCTTTCTCACGTGTGGGTTGCACACTGGTGCTGCGTACTCCTTGGTGTGTGTGTGTGTGGGGGGGATGGTTGTACCCACTACGAATGTCTGCAACCATTGACCTCTGAAGGAAGGTTCCTTGATGTTGGTGAGGGGCTCTTGATTTAGGGAATTGGATCTGTGCTCCAGTTCCCCAAATTAAGCCTGAATGCCTTCCACATCCCCCCCCCCAGGCGCTGTATAATCCTCCGGGTTTAGCGCTTCCCCTTTGATTATAATAATAAAATGGAACCATTGTAGTGAAGAACAAACAATACTTCTTGTAAAGTCAGTACTGGTAGTGTTGTGGTTTATGGTGTTGACTGGAAGTCAAGATCAAGGTCACTTGTGTCAGTCAAGATCAAGGTCACTTGTGCCAGTCAAGATCAAGGTCACTTGTGCCAGGCTCTCACAGGCAGATTGTTTGGTTTCAATGATTTCTTAGTTTTCTTTAAATAATTTCTTGTCTTGTTTTCAGGTGATCATTCCGAGTATGTCGCATGAGGTCCTGGACGCATCACCGACCAGCAAGTGAGTTACGACTTGTTATGTGTTGTAACCTGTGTCTTACGTGTTGTAACCTGTGTCTTATGTGTTGTAACCTGTGTCTTATGTGTTGTAACCTGTGTCTTATGTGTTGTAACCTGTGTCTTATGTGTTGTAACCTGTATCTTATGTGTTGTAACCTGTGTCTTATGTGTTGTAGCCTGTGTCTTATGTGTTGTAACCTGTGTCTTACGTGTTGTAACCTGTGTCTTATGTGTTATAACCTGTGTCTTATGTGTTGTAACCTATGTCTTATGTGCTGTAACCTGTGTTATGTGTTGTAACCTGTGTTATGTGTTGTAACCTGAGTTATGTGTTGTAACCTGTGTTTGTGTTGTAACCTGTGTTATGTGTTGTAACCTGTGTTATGTGTTGTAACCTGTGTTATGTGTTGTAACCTGTGTTATGTGCTGTAACCTGTGTTATGTGTTGTAACCTTTGTCTGTTATGAGTTAGTATCTACGAGGAACTGTAGGGAGGGAGTCAGGTAAGCTAGTAGCTACGAGGAACTGTTGGGAGGGAGTCAGGTAAGCTAGTAGCTACGAGGAACTGTAGGGAAGGAGTCAGGTAAGCTAGTAGCTACGAGGAACTGTAGGGAGGGAGTCAGGTAAGCTAGTAGCTACGAGGAACTGTTGGGAGGGAGTCAGGTAAGCTAGTATCTACGAGGAACTGTAGGGAGGGAGTCAGGTAAGCTAGTAGCTACGAGGAACTGTAGGGAGGGAGTCAGGTAAGCTAGTAGCTACGAGGAACTGTAGGGAGGGAGTCAGGTAAGCTAGTAGCTACGAGGAACTGTTGGGAGGGAGTCAGGTAAGTTAGTAGCTACGAGGAACTGTAGGGAGGGAGTCAGGTAAGCTACTAGCTACGAGGAACTGTAGGGAGGGAGTCAGGTAAGCTAGTAGCTACGAGGAACTGTTGGGAGGGAGTCAGGTAAGCTACTAGCTACGAGGAACTGTAGGGAGGGAGTCAGGTAAGCTAGTAGCTACGAGGAACTGCAGGGAGGGAGTCAGGTAAGCTAGTAGCTACGAGGAACTGTTGGGAGGGAGTCAGGTAAGCTAGTAGCTACGAGGAACTGTAGGGAGGGAGTCAGGTAAGCTAGTAGCTACGAGGAACTGTAGGGAGGGAGTCAGGTAAGCTAGTAGCTACGAGGAACTGTTGGGAGGGAGTCAGGTAAGCTAGTATCTACGAGGAACTGTAGGGAGGGAGTCAGGTAAGCTAGTAGCTACGAGGAACTGTTGGGAGGGAGTCAGGTAAGTTAGTAGCTACGAGGAACTGTAGGGAGGGAGTCAGGTAAGCTACTAGCTACGAGGAACTGTAGGGGGGGAGTCAGGTAAGCTAGTAGCTACGAGGAACTGTTGGGAGGGAGTCAGGTAAGCTACTAGCTACGAGGAACTGTAGGGAGGGAGTCAGGTAAGCTAGTAGCTACGAGGAACTGTAGGGAGGGAGTCAGGTAAGCTAGTAGCTACGAGGAACTGTTGGGAGGGAGTCAGGTAAGCTAGTAGCTACGAGGAACTGTAGGGAGGGAGTCAGGTAAGCTAGTAGCTACGAGGAACTGTAGGGAGGGAGTCAGGTAAGCTAGTATCTACGAGGAACTGTAGGGAGGGAGTCAGGTAAGCTAGTAGCTACGAGGAACTGTAGGGAGGGAGTCAGGTAAGCTAGTAGCTACGAGGAACTGTTGGGAGGGAGTCAGGTAAGCTAGTAGCTACGAGGAACTGTAGGGAGGGAGTCAGGTAAGCTAGTAGCTACGAGGAACTGTTGGGAGGGAGTCAGGTAAGCTAGTAGCTACGAGGAACTGTAGGGAGGGAGTCAGGTAAGCTAGTAGCTACGAGGAACTGTAGGGAGGGAGTCAGGTAAGCTAGTAGCTACGAGGAACTGTATTGAGGGAGTCAGGTAAGTTAGTAGCTACGAGGAACTGTAGGGAGGGAGTCAGGTAAGCTAGTAGCTACGAGGAACTGTTGGGAGGGAGTCAGGTAAGCTAGTAGCTACGAGGAACTGTAGGGAGGGAGTCAGGTAAGCTAGTAGCTACGAGGAACTGTAGGGAGGGAGTCAGGTAAGCTAGTAGCTACGAGGAACTGTAGGGAGGGAGTCAGGTAAGCTAGTAGCTACGAGGAACTGTAGGGAGGGAGTCAGGTAAGCTAGTAGCTACGAGGAACTGTAGGGAGGGAGTCAGGTAAGCTAGTAGCTACGAGGAACTGTAGGGAGTCAGGTAAGCTAGTAGCTACGAGGAACTGTAGGGAGTCAGGTAAGCTAGTAGCTACGAGGAACTGTAGGGAGGGAGTCAGGTAAGTTAGTAGCTACGAGGAACTGTACGAGGAACTGTAGGGAGTCAGGTAAGCTAGTAGCTACGAGGAACTGTAGGGGTCAGGTAAGCTAGTAGCTACGAGGGTAGGGAGGGAGTCTAGTAGCTACGAGGAACTGTAGGGAGGGAGTCAGGTAAGCTAGTAGCTACGAGGAACTGTAGGGAGGGAGTCAGGTAAGCTAGTAGCTACGAGGAACTGTAGGGAGGGAGTCAGGTAAGCTAGTAGCTACGAGGAACTGTAGGGAGGGAGTCAGGTAAGCTAGTAGCTACGAGGAACTGTAGGGAGGGAGTCAGGTAAGCTAGTAGCTACGAGGAACTGTAGGGAGGGAGTCAGGTAAGCTAGTAGCTACGAGGAACTGTAGGGAGGGAGTCAGGTAAGCTACTAGCTACGAGGAACTGTTGGGAGGGAGTCAGGTAAGTTAGTAGCTACGAGGAACTGTAGGGAGGGAGTCAGGTAAGCTAATAGCTACGAGGAACTGTAGGGAGGGAGTCAGGTAAGCTAGTAGCTACGAGGAACTGTAGGGAGTCAGGTAAGCTAGTAGCTACGAGGAACTGTTGGGAGGGAGTCAGGTAAGTTAGTAGCTACGAGGAACTGTAGGGAGGGAGTCAGGTAAGCTACTAGCTACGAGGAACTGTAGGGAGGGAGTCAGGTAAGCTAGTAGCTACGAGGAACTGTAGGGAGGGAGTCAGGTAAGCTACTAGCTACGAGGAACTGTTGGGAGGGAGTCAGGTAAGTTAGTAGCTACGAGGAACTGTAGGGAGGGAGTCAGGTAAGCTAGTAGCTACGAGGAACTGTAGGGAGGGAGTCAGGTAAGCTAGTAGCTACGAGGAACTGTAGGGAGGGAGTCAGGTAAGCTAGTAGCTACGAGGAACTGTAGGGAGGGAGTCAGGTAAGCTAGTAGCTACGAGGAACTGTTGGGAGGGAGTCAGGTAAGTTAGTAGCTACGAGGAACTGTAGGGAGGGAGTCAGGTAAGCTAGTAGCTACGAGGAACTGTAGGGAGGGAGTCAGGTAAGCTAGTAGCTACGAGGAACTGTAGGGAGGGAGTCAGGTAAGCTAGTAGCTACGAGGAACTGTAGGGAGTCAGGTAAGTTAGTAGCTACGAGGAACTGTAGGGAGGGAGTCAGGTAAGCTAGTAGCTACGAGGAACTGTAGGGAGGGAGTCAGGTAAGCTAGTAGCTACGAGGAACTGTAGGGAGGGAGTCAGGTAAGTTAGTAGCTACGAGGAACTGTAGGGAGTCAGGTAAGCTAGTAGCTACGAGGAACTGTTGGGAGGGAGTCAGGTAAGTTAGTAGCTACGAGGAACTGTAGGGAGGGAGTCAGGTAAGCTAGTAGCTACGAGGAACTGTTGGGAGGGAGTCAGGTAAGCTACTAGCTACGAGGAACTGTAGGGAGGGAGTCAGGTAAGCTAGTAGCTACGAGGAACTGCAGGGAGGGAGTCAGGTAAGCTAGTAGCTACGAGGAACTGTTGGGAGGGAGTCAGGTAAGCTAGTAGCTACGAGGAACTGTAGGGAGGGAGTCAGGTAAGCTAGTAGCTACGAGGAACTGTAGGGAGGGAGTCAGGTAAGCTAGTAGCTACGAGGAACTGTTGGGAGGGAGTCAGGTAAGCTAGTATCTACGAGGAACTGTAGGGAGGGAGTCAGGTAAGCTAGTAGCTACGAGGAACTGTTGGGAGGGAGTCAGGTAAGTTAGTAGCTACGAGGAACTGTAGGGAGGGAGTCAGGTAAGCTACTAGCTACGAGGAACTGTAGGGAGGGAGTCAGGTAAGCTAGTAGCTACGAGGAACTGTTGGGAGGGAGTCAGGTAAGCTACTAGCTACGAGGAACTGTAGGGAGGGAGTCAGGTAAGCTAGTAGCTACGAGGAACTGTAGGGAGGGAGTCAGGTAAGCTAGTAGCTACGAGGAACTGTTGGGAGGGAGTCAGGTAAGCTAGTAGCTACGAGGAACTGTAGGGAGGGAGTCAGGTAAGCTAGTAGCTACGAGGAACTGTAGGGAGGGAGTCAGGTAAGCTAGTATCTACGAGGAACTGTAGGGAGGGAGTCAGGTAAGCTAGTAGCTACGAGGAACTGTAGGGAGGGAGTCAGGTAAGCTAGTAGCTACGAGGAACTGTTGGGAGGGAGTCAGGTAAGCTAGTAGCTACGAGGAACTGTAGGGAGGGAGTCAGGTAAGCTAGTAGCTACGAGGAACTGTTGGGAGGGAGTCAGGTAAGCTAGTAGCTACGAGGAACTGTAGGGAGGGAGTCAGGTAAGCTAGTAGCTACGAGGAACTGTAGGGAGGGAGTCAGGTAAGCTAGTAGCTACGAGGAACTGTATTGAGGGAGTCAGGTAAGTTAGTAGCTACGAGGAACTGTAGGGAGGGAGTCAGGTAAGCTAGTAGCTACGAGGAACTGTTGGGAGGGAGTCAGGTAAGCTAGTAGCTACGAGGAACTGTAGGGAGGGAGTCAGGTAAGCTAGTAGCTACGAGGAACTGTAGGGAGGGAGTCAGGTAAGCTAGTAGCTACGAGGAACTGTAGGGAGGGAGTCAGGTAAGCTAGTAGCTACGAGGAACTGTAGGGAGGGAGTCAGGTAAGCTAGTAGCTACGAGGAACTGTAGGGAGGGAGTCAGGTAAGCTAGTAGCTACGAGGAACTGTAGGGAGTCAGGTAAGCTAGTAGCTACGAGGAACTGTAGGGAGTCAGGTAAGCTAGTAGCTACGAGGAACTGTAGGGAGGGAGTCAGGTAAGTTAGTAGCTACGAGGAACTGTAGGGAGGGAGTCAGGTAAGCTAGTAGCTACGAGGAACTGTAGGGAGGGAGTCAGGTAAGCTAGTAGCTACGAGGAACTGTAGGGAGGGAGTCAGGTAAGCTAGTAGCTACGAGGAACTGTAGGGAGGGAGTCAGGTAAGCTAGTAGCTACGAGGAACTGTAGGGAGGGAGTCAGGTAAGCTAGTAGCTACGAGGAACTGTAGGGAGGGAGTCAGGTAAGCTAGTAGCTACGAGGAACTGTAGGGAGGGAGTCAGGTAAGCTACTAGCTACGAGGAACTGTTGGGAGGGAGTCAGGTAAGTTAGTAGCTACGAGGAACTGTAGGGAGGGAGTCAGGTAAGCTAGTAGCTACGAGGAACTGTAGGGAGGGAGTCAGGTAAGCTAGTAGCTACGAGGAACTGTAGGGAGTCAGGTAAGCTAGTAGCTACGAGGAACTGTTGGGAGGGAGTCAGGTAAGTTAGTAGCTACGAGGAACTGTAGGGAGGGAGTCAGGTAAGCTACTAGCTACGAGGAACTGTAGGGAGGGAGTCAGGTAAGCTAGTAGCTACGAGGAACTGTAGGGAGTCAGGTAAGCTAGTAGCTACGAGGAACTGTAGGGAGGGAGTCAGGTAAGCTAGTAGCTACGAGGAACTGTAGGGAGGGAGTCAGGTAAGCTAGTAGCTACGAGGAACTGTAGGGAGGGAGTCAGGTAAGTTAGTAGCTACGAGGAACTGTAGGGAGGGAGTCAGGTAAGCTAGTAGCTACGAGGAACTGTAGGGAGGGAGTCAGGTAAGCTAGTAGCTACGAGGAACTGTAGGGAGGGAGTCAGGTAAGTTAGTAGCTACGAGGAACTGTAGGGAGGGAGTCAGGTAAGTTAGTAGCTACGAGGAACTGTAGGGAGGGAGTCAGGTAAGCTAGTAGCTACGAGGAACTGGAGGGAGTCAGGCTAGTAGCTACGAGGAACTGTAGGGAGGGGTAAGCTAGTAGCTACGAGGAACTGTAGGGAGGGAGTCAGGTAAGTTAGTAGCTACGAGGAACTGTAGGGAGGGAGTCAGGTAAGCTAGTAGCTACGAGGAACTGTAGGGAGGGAGTCAGGTAAGCTAGTAGCTACGAGGAACTGTAGGGAGGGAGTCAGGTAAGCTAGTAGCTACGAGGAACTGTAGGGAGGGAGTCAGGTAAGTTACTTCATGGGACTCCTATACACAGTATGGTGAAGCCAGGACAGTGCCACACTGACCTGGGGGAGGGGCTGCCTCAGTGCCACGGGTGTCAGGTAGGGTTTCCCCTTGGGTGGGGGAGAAGGGAGGGAGGGAGACTTACTATTGGCATTGATGGTCTCTCGTCTCTCGTCTTTCTCTCTCTCTCTCGTCTCTCTCTCTCTCTGTCTCTCTCTCTCTCTCTCTCTCTCTCTCTCTCTCTCTCTCTCTCTCTCTCTCTCTCTCTCTCTCTCTCTCTCTCTCTCTCTCTCTCTCTCTCTCTCTCTCTCTCTCCAACCTTTGCAAAGAAATAAATCTTTGTGTTTGTCTTTACTACTTCATTATTACTACTATCCCAGTAACCACTAGCATGCTGTTGCTGTCAACAAGCTGCTGAGAGCAACAGCCTGCTTGATCAGTCACCCAGGAAGTTAGTCTGACTCACATCTGGCTACAACTTCACCTTGTACCTTAAGTGGGGAGTGTTGATGATAATGTTATACTTGATATAAACCAGCAGAGAGAGAGTGAGAGAGAGTGAGAGAGAGAGAGAGAGAGAGAGAGAGAGAGTGAGAGAGAGAGAGAGAGAGAGAGAGAGAGGAAGGAAGGAAGGAAGCAGAGAGGCTGGTGACCCACGAGTCACACCATAGCCTTGACCTTAATTTCTTACTGACTTGTTAATTCTCTCCCTCCCACCATATACACCATACACTCACCATTCCCTCACCTATACACACCATGTACTCACCTATACACACCATGTACTCACCTATACACACCATGTACTCACCTATACACACCATGTACTCGCCTATACACACCATGTACTCGCCTATACACACCATGTACTCGCCTATACACACCATGTACTCGCCTATACACACCATGTACTCACCTATACACACCATGTACTCACCTATACACACCGTGTACTCACCTATACACACCGTGTACTCGCCTATACACACCATGTACTCACCTATACACACAATGTACTCGCCTATACACACCATGTACTCACCTATACACACCATGTACTCACCTATACACACCATGTACTCACCTATACACACCATGTACTCACCTATACACACCATGTACTCGCCTATACACACCATGTACTCGCCTATACACACCATGTACTCACCTATACACACCATGTACTCACCTATACACACCATGTACTCACATATACACACCATGTACTCACCTATACACACCATGTACTCACCTATACACACCATGTACTCACCTATACACACCATGTACTCACCTATACACACCATGTACTCGCCTATACACACCATGTACTCGCCTATACACACCATGTACTCGCCTATACATTCACCATATACACTCTCCCCGTGTCATCATCAACATTCATACACAGAGAAGCTGCTCGTCAGCAACACTGTCCTACTGGAGCCTGGTGTTCCACTACACAACACTGTCCTACTGGAGCCTGGTGTTCCACTACACAACACTGTCCTACTGGAGCCTGGTGTTCCACTACACAACACTGTCCTACTGGAGCCTGGTGTTCCACTACACAACACTGTCCTGCTGGAGCCTGGTGTTCCACTACACAACACTGTCCTACTGGAGCCTGGTGTTCCACTACACAACACTGTCCTACTGGAGCCTGGTGTTCCACTACACAACACTGTCCTACTGGAGCCTGGTGTTCCACTACACAACACTGTCCTGCTGGAGCCTGGTGTTCCACTACACAACACTGTCCTACTGGAGCCTGGTGTTCCACTACACAACACTGTCCTACTGGAGCCTGGTGTTCCACTACACAACACTGTCCTACTGGAGCCTGGTGTTCCACTACACAACACTGTCCTACTGGAGCCTGGTGTTCCACTACACAACACTGTCCTACTGGAGCCTGGTGTTCCACTACACAACACTGTCCTACTGGAGCCTGGTGTTCCACTACACAACACTCTTCCTGGAGCCTGGTGTTCCACTACACAACACCGTCTTCCTGCAGCCTGGTGTTCCACTAAACACTGTCTTCCTGGAGCCTGGTGTTTCACTACACAACACTGTCTTCCTGGAGCCTGGTGTTCCACTAAACACTGTCTTCCTGGAGCCTGGTGTTTCACTACACAACACTGTCCTACTGGAGACTAGTGTTCCACTACACAACACTGTCCTACTGGAGCCTGGTGATCCACTACACAACACTGTCTTCCTGGAGCCTGGTGTTCCACTACACAACACTGTTCTACTGGAGCCTAGTGTTCCACTGCACAACACTGTCCTACTGGAGCCTGGTGTTCCACTACATAACACTGTCCTACTGGAGCCTGGTATTCCACTACACAACACTGTCCTACTGGAGCCTGGTGTTCCGCTACACAACACTGTCCTACTGGAGCCTGGTGTTCCACTACACAACACTGTCCTACTGGAGCCTGGTGTTCCACTACACAACACTGTCCTACTGGAGCCTGGTGTTCCACCACACAACACTGTCCTACTGGAGCCTGGTGTTCCACTACAAAAGACTGTCCTCCTTGAGCCTGGTGTTCCACTACACAACACTGTCCTACTGGAGCCTAGTGTTCCACTACACAACACTGTCCTACTGGAGCCTGGTGTTCCACTACACAACACTGTCCTACTGGAGCCTGGTGTTCCACTACACAACACTGTCCTACTGGAGCCTGGTGTTCCACTACACAACACTGTCTTCCTGGAGCCTGGTGTTCCACTAAACACTGTCTTCCTGGAGCCTGGTGTTCCACTAAACACTGTCTTCCTGGAGCCTGGTGTTCCACTAAACACTGTCTTCCTGGAGCCTGGTGTTTCACTACACAACATTGTCTTCCTGCAGCCTGGTGTTCCACTAAACACTGTCTTCCTGGAGCCTGGTGTTTCACTACACAACACTGTCTTCCTGGAGCCTGGTGTTCCACTACACAACACTGTCTTCCTGCAGCCTGGTGTTCCACTAAACACTGTCTTCCTGGAGCCTGGTGTTCCACTAAACACTGTCTTCCTGGAGCCTGGTGTTTCACTACACAACACTGTCTTCCTGCAGCCTGGTGTTCCACTAAACACTGTCTTCCTGGAGCCTGGTGTTTCACTACACAACACTGTCCTACTGGAGCCTAGTGTTCCACTACACAACACTGTCCTACTGGAGCCTGGTGTTCCACTACACAACACTGTCTTCCTGGAGCCTGGTGTTCCACTAAACAACACTGTTCTACTGGAGCCTAGTGTTCCACTGCACAACACTGTCCTACTGGAGCCTGGTGTTCCACTACATAACACTGTCCTACTGGAGCCTGGTATTCCACTACACAACACTGTCCTACTGGAGCCTGGTGTTCCGCTACACAACACTGTCCTACTGGAGCCTGGTGTTCCACTACACAACACTGTCCTACTGGAGCCTGGTATTCCACTACACAACACTGTCCTACTGGAGCCTGGTGTTCCACTACACAACACTGTCCTACTGGAGCCTGGTGTTCCACTACACAACACTGTCCTACTGGAGCCTGGTGTTCCACTACACAACACTGTCCTGCTGGAGCCTGGTGTTCCACTACACAACACTGTCCTACTGGAGCCTGGTGTTCCACTACACAACACTGTCCTACTGGAGCCTGGTGTTCCACTACACAACACTGTCCTACTGGAGCCTGGTGTTCCACTACACAACACTGTCCTACTGGAGCCTGGTGTTCCACTACACAACACTGTCCTACTGGAGCCTGGTGTTCCACTACACAACACTGTCCTACTGGAGCCTGGTGTTCCACTACACAACACTCTTCCTGGAGCCTGGTGTTCCACTACACAACACCGTCTTCCTGCAGCCTGGTGTTCCACTAAACACTGTCTTCCTGGAGCCTGGTGTTTCACTACACAACACTGTCTTCCTGGAGCCTGGTGTTCCACTAAACACTGTCTTCCTGGAGCCTGGTGTTTCACTACACAACACTGTCCTACTGGAGACTAGTGTTCCACTACACAACACTGTCCTACTGGAGCCTGGTGATCCACTACACAACACTGTCTTCCTGGAGCCTGGTGTTCCACTACACAACACTGTTCTACTGGAGCCTAGTGTTCCACTGCACAACACTGTCCTACTGGAGCCTGGTGTTCCACTACATAACACTGTCCTACTGGAGCCTGGTATTCCACTACACAACACTGTCCTACTGGAGCCTGGTGTTCCGCTACACAACACTGTCCTACTGGAGCCTGGTGTTCCACTACACAACACTGTCCTACTGGAGCCTGGTATTCCACTACACAACACTGTCCTACTGGAGCCTGGTGTTCCACTACACAACACTGTCCTACTGGAGCCTGGCATTCCACTACACAACACTGTCCTACTGGAGCCTGGTGTTCCACTACACAACACTGTCCTACTGGAGCCTGGTGTTCCACTCCACAACACTGTCCTGCTGGAGCCTGGTGTTCCACTACTCAACACTGTCCTACTGGAGCCTGGTGTTCCACTACACAACACTGTCCTACTGGAGCCTGGTGTTCCACTACACAACACTGTCCTACTGGAGCCTGGTGTTCCACTAGACAATACTGTCCTACTGGAGCCTAGTGTTCCACTACACAACACTGTCCTACTGGAGCCTGGTGTTCCACTGCACAACACTGTCCTACTGGAGCCTGGTGTTCCACTACACAACACTGTCCTACTGGAGCCTGGTGTTCCACCACACAACACTGTCCTACTGGAGCCTGGTGTTCCACTACACAAGACTGTCCTCCTTGAGCCTGATGTTCCACTACACAACACTGTCCTACTGGAGCCTAGTGTTCCACTACACAACACTGTCCTACTGGAGCCTGGTGTTCCACTACACAACACTGTCCTACTGGAGCCTGGTGTTCCACTACACAACACTGTCCTACTGGAGCCTGGTGTTCCACTACACAACACTGTCTTCCTGGAGCCTGGTGTGCCACTAAACACTGTCTTCCTGGAGCCTGGTGTTCCACTAAACACTGTCTTCCTGGAGCCTGGTGTTCCACTAAACACTGTCTTCCTGGAGCCTGGTGTTTCACTACACAACATTGTCTTCCTGCAGCCTGGTGTTCCACTAAACACTGTCTTCCTGGAGCCTGGTGTTTCACTACACAACACTGTCTTCCTGGAGCCTGGTGTTTCACTACACAACACTGTCCTACTGGAGCCTAGTGTTCCACTACACAACACTGTCCTACTGGAGCCTGGTGTTCCACTACACAACACTGTCTTCCTGGAGCCTGGTGTTCCACTAAACAACACTGTTCTACTGGAGCCTAGTGTTCCACTGCACAACACTGTCCTACTGGAGCCTGGTGTTCCACTACATAACACTGTCCTACTGGAGCCTGGTATTCCACTACACAACACTGTCCTACTGGAGCCTGGTGTTCCGCTACACAACACTGTCCTACTGGAGCCTGGTGTTACGCTACACAACACTGTCCTACTGGAGCCTGGTGTTCCACTACACAACACTGTCCTATTGGAGCCTGGTGTTCCACTACACAACACTGTCCTACTGGAGCCTGGTGTTCCACTACACAACACTGTCCTACTGGAGCCTGGTGTTCCACTACACAACACTGTCCTACTGGAGCCTGGTGTTCCACTACACAACACTGTCCTACTGGAGCCTGGGGTTCCACTACACAACACTCTTCCTGGAGCCTGGTGTTCCACTACACAACACTGTCTTCCTGGAGCCTGGTGTTCCACTACACAACACTGTCTTCCTGCAGCCTGGTGTTCCACTAAACACTGTCTTCCTGGAGCCTGGTGTTTCACTACACAACACTGTCCTACTGGAGCCTAGTGTTCCACTACACAAAACTGTCCTACTGGAGCCTGGTGTTCCACTACACAACACTGTCCTACTGGAGCCTGGTGTTCCACTACACAACACTGTTCTACTGGAGCCTGGTGTTCCACTAAACAACACTGTTCTACTGGAGCCTGGTGTTCCACTGCACAACATTGTCCTACTGGAGCCTGGTGTTCCACTACATAACACTGTCCTACTGGAGCCTGGTATTCCACTACACAACAATGTCCTACTGGAGCCTGGTGTTCCGCTACACAACACTGTCCTACTGGAGCCTGGTGTTCCACTACACAACACTGTCCTACTGGAGCCTGGTATTCCACTACACAACACTGTCTTACTGGAGCCTGGTGTTCCACTACACAACACTGTCCTACTGGAGCCTGGTGTTCCACTACACAACACTGTCCTACTGGAGCCTGGCATTCCACTACACAACACTGTCCTACTGGAGCCTGGTGTTCCACTACACAACACTGTCCTACTGGAGCCTGGTGTTCCACTACACAACACTGTCCTACTGGAGCCTGGTGTTCCACTACACAACACTGTCCTACTGGAGCCTAGTATTCCACTACACAACACTGTCCTACTGGAGCCTGGTGTTCCACTACACAACACTGTCCTACTGGAGCCTGGTGTTCCACTACACAACACTGCCCTACTGGAGCCTGGTGTTCCACTGCACAACACTGTCCTACTGGAGCCTGGTGTTCCACTACACAACACTGTCCTACTGGAGCCTGGTGTTCCACTACACAACACTGTCCTACTGGAGCCTGGTGTTCCACTACACAACACTGTCCTACTGGAGCCTGGTGTTCCATTACATAACACTGTCCTACTGGAGCCTGGTGTTCCACTACATAACACTGTCCTACTGGAGCCTGGTATTCCACTACACAACACTGTCCTACTGGAGCCTGGTGTTCCACTACACACTGTCCTACTGGAGCCTGGTGTTCCACTACACAACACTGTCCTACTGGAGCCTGGTGTTCCGCTACACAACACTGTCCTACTGGAGCCTGGTGTTCCACTACACAACACTGTCCTACTGGAGCCTGGTGTTCCACTACACAACACTGTCCTACTGGAGCCTGGTGTTCCGCTACACAAAACTGTCCTACTGGAGCCTGGTGTTCCACTACACAACACTGTCCTACTGGAGCCTGGTGTTCCACTACACAACACTGTCCTACTGGAGCCTGGTGTTCCACTACACAACACTGTCCTACTGGAGCCTGGTGTTCCACTACACAACACTGTCCTACTGGAGCCTGGTGTTCCACTACACAACACTGTCCTACTGGAGCCTGGTGTTCCGCTACACAACACTGTCCTACTGGAGCCTGGTGTTCCACTACACAACACTGTCCTACTGGAGCCTGGTGTTCCACTACACAACACTGTCCTACTGGAGCCTGGTGTTCCACTACACAACACTGTACTACTGGAGCCTGGTGCTCCACTACACAACACTGTCCTACTGGAGCCTGGTGTTCCGCTACACAACACTGTCTTACTGGAGCCTGGTGTTCCACTACACAACACTGTCCTACTGGAGCCTGGTGTTCCACTACACAACACTGTCCTACTGGAGCCTGGTGTTCCACTACACAACACTGTCCTACTGGAGCCTGGTGTTCCACTACACAACACTGTCCTACTGGAGCCTGGTGTTCCACTACACAACACTGTCCTACTGGAGCCTGGTGTTCCACTACACAACACTGTCCTACTGGAGCCTGGTGTTCCACTACACAACACTGTCCTACTGGAGCCTGGTGTTCCACTACACAACACTGTCCTACTGGAGCCTGGTGTTCCACTACACAACACTGTCCTACTGGAGCCTGGTGTTCCACTACACAACACTGTCCTACTGGAGCCTGGTGTTCCACTACACAACACTGTCCTACTGGAGCCTGGTGTTCCACTACACAACACTGTCCTACTGGAGCCTGGTGTTCCACTACACAACACTGTCCTACTGGAGCCTGGTGTTCCACTACACAACACTGTCCTACTGGAGCCTGGTGTTCCACTACACAACACTGTCCTACTGGAGCCTGGTGTTCCACTACACAACACTGTCCTACTGGAGCCTGGTGTTCCACTACACAACACTGTCCTACTGGAGCCTGGTGTTCCACTACACAACACTGTCCTACTGGAGCCTGGTGTTCCACTACACAACACTGTCCTGCTGGAGCCTGGTGTTCCACTACTCAACACTGTCCTACTGGAGCCTGGTGTTCCACTGCACAACACTGTCCTACTGGAGCCTGGTGTTCCACTACACAACACTGTCCTACTGGAGCCTGGTGTTCCACTACACAACACTGTCGTCCTTAAGATCACTCATCACTCAGCTTGTGGCTGCTACAGTAAGTCAGAGTCAGCAACTTTTAAGGAGAATTGATGGATAGTGCAAAGTAAGGATAGTTGAGGGATAGTGTGAAGTAAGGATAGTTGAGGGATAGCGCAAAGTATGGATAGTTGAGGGATAGTGTGAAGTAAGGATAGTTGAGGGATAGTGTAAAGTAAGTGTAGTTGAGGGATAGTGTAAAGTAAGTGTAGTTGAGGGATAGTGTAAAGTAAGTGTAGTTGAGGGATAGTGTAAAGTAAGTGTAGTTGAGGGATAGTGTAAAGTAAGGATAGTTGAGGGATAGTGCAAAGTATGGATAGTTGAGGGATAGTGCAAAGTATGGATAGTTGAGGGATAGTGTAAAGTAAGGATAGTTGAGGGATAGTGTAAAGTAAGGATAGTTGAGGGATAGTGTAAAGTAAGGATAGTTGAGGGATAGTGTAAAGTAAGGATAGTTGAGGGATAGTGTAAAGTAAGGATAGTTGAGGGATAGTGTAAAGTAAGGATAGTTGAGGGATAGTGTAAAGTAAGGATAGTTGAGGGATAGTGTAAAGTAAGGATAGTTGAGGGATAGTGTAAAGTAAGGATAGTTGAGGGATAGTGTAAAGTAAGGATAGTTGAGGGATAGTGTAAAGTAAGGATAGTTGAGGGATAGTGTAAAGTAAGGATAGTTGAGGGATAGTGTAAAGTAAGGATAGTTGAGGGATAGTGTGATGTAAAGATAGTTGAGGGATAGTGTGATGTAAGGATAGTTGAGGGATAGTGTGATGTAAGGATAGTTGAGGGATAGTGTGATGTAAGGATAGTTGAGGGATAGTGTGATGTAAGGATAGTTGAGGGATAGTGTGATGTAAGGATAGTTGAGGGATAGTGTGATGTAAGGATAGTTGAGGGATAGTGTGAAGTAAGGATAGTTGAGGGATAGTGTGATGTAAGGATAGTTGAGGGATAGTGTGATGTAGGGATAGTTGAGGGATAGTGTGATGTAGGGATAGTTGAGGGATAGTGTGATGTAAGGATAGTTGAGGGATAGTGTGATGTAAGGATAGTTGAGGGATAGTGTGATGTAAGGATAGTTGAGGGATAGTGTGATGTAAGGATAGTTGAGGGATAGTGTGATGTAAGGATAGTTGAGGGATAGTGTGATGTAAGGATAGTTGAGGGATAGTGTGATGTAAGGATAGTTGAGGGATAGTGTGATGTAAGGATAGTTGAGGGATAGTGTGATGTAAGGATAGTTGAGGGATAGTGTGATGTAAGGATAGTTGAGGGATAGTGTGATGTAAGGATAGTTGAGGGATAGTGTGATGTAAGGATAGTTGAGGAAGGGTAATTTTTTCGAGCGTACTAACGTATTGTGTTGTACCACAGGTGTGCGATAGAGGATGTCAGTGAGGAGAAGGATGACGTCAAGAGGTGAGTCCAAGACCTTATTACTGACGTCACCACGTCTTAACCACCTCTCACACCCACTTCCACCACCCACCCACCCACTTTACTACCCACCTTCACTACCCACTCACCATGCTACCTACCCACGTCACTCACACGGACGTCACACATGCATACACACACGCACATGTACGTCACTCGTGCACACAAGCACCCATGTATACATGTATTCATCTATATACTCATATTAAGTAAGTTTATTCAGGTATACACAAATACAGTTACATAGAATTATCATACATAGCAACATATGTGTAGAGAACCTGGGATAACCCAAAAAAGTCAGACAGAGTGACTTATTTCCATTGTGGTCCTTTTAATACCTTATTATTATATTATAAAGGTTATCATATATGTTATTATCATTCTATAATGAAGATAACATCTTATTATCATACTAAAGACTATCTACTACAAGAGGGTCATTAAGACTATTACACGAGGGTCATTAAGACTACAATACGAGGGTCATTACTAGGAATAAGGTAAAATTACACGTGTTAGCTAAAAAATAGAAAATCATTCTCCTCCCTTTCTGTAGCTACATTCATCAGACACCTTTTGGCAGTCTTCTTGAACTGGTTCATGCTATGACTGGCTTTGACATGTGCAGGCAGTCTGTTCCATTCCTTTATTGCTGTACAATAAAAGGTGTTTGAAGCCTGGCCACTGACTGTGGCTACTACAAAGTTGTGTTCTCTCCCCACAATGGAAATAAGTCAGTGTCTGACTTTTTTGGGTTATCCCAGGCACTTTACACATATACTGCTATATATGATAATCTATGTAAGTGTATTTATGTATACCTGAATAAACTTTGGTTCCCAGACTTGACAAAATTGGCACCAAGATATTCTGGACACTGAACAATTTTATTAACTTGATTAAGACAGAGTGTTGAAGCATTTCGTCTACACAGTAGACTTCTTCAGTCACATACAGAGACAACAAGTGTAGTAGTGAAATGAAGATGATGTAAACCGTCCGTTAACCTTGAAGATATAGCATTTGAGGTGGTCAGTCCCTCAGCCTGGAGAAGAATTCAGCTCCATGGTATTATATACTATATTCAATATACTCTCAGGTACATGCAAGTGTGAAAGTGGCATCCAGTAGGCCTACCAGGTACATGCAAGTGTGAAAGTGGCATCCAGTAGGCCTACCAGGTACATGCAAGTGTGAAAGTGGCATCCATTAGGCCTACCAGGTACATGCAAGTGTGAAAGTGGCATCCAGTAGGCCTACCAGGTACATGCAAGTGTGTAAGTGGCATCCAGTAGGCCTACCAGGTACATGCAAGTGTGAAAGTGGCATCCATTAGGCCTACCAGGTACATGCAAGTGTGAAAGTGGCATCCATTAGGCCTACCAGGTACATGCAAGTGTGTAAGTGGCATCCATTAGGCCTACCAGGTACATGCAAGTATGTAAGTGGCATCCAGTAGGCCTACCAGGTACATGCAAGTGTGAAAGTGACATCCAGTAGGCCTACCAGGTACATGCAAGTAAGTGGCATCGAGTAGGCCTACCAGGTACATGCAAGTGTGAAAGTGGCATCCAGTAGGCCTACCAGGTACATGCAAGTGTGAAAGTGGCATCCATTAGGCCTACCAGGTACATGCAAGTGTGAAAGTGGCATCCAGTAGGCCTACCAGGTACATGCAAGTGTGTAAGTGGCATCCAGTAGGCCTACCAGGTACATGCAAGTGTGAAAGTGGCATCCATTAGGCCTACCAGGTACATGCAAGTGTGTAAGTGGCATCCAGTAGGCCTACCAGGTACATGCAAGTGTGAAAGTGGCATCCAGTAGGCCTACCAGGTACATGCAAGTGTGAAAGTGGCATCCATTAGGCCTACCAGGTACATGCAAGTGTGTAAGTGGCATCCATTAGGCCTACCAGGTACATGCAAGTATGTAAGTGGCATCCAGTAGGCCTACCAGGTACATGCAAGTGTGAAAGTGACATCCAGTAGGCCTACCAGGTACATGCAAGTGTGAAAGTGGCATCCAGTAGGCCTACCAGGTACATGCAAGTGTGTAAGTGGCATCCATTAGGCCTACCAGGTACATGCAAGTGTGTAAGTGGCATCCAGTAGGCCTACCAGCTACATGCAAGTGTATAACTGGCATCCAGTAGGCCTACCAGGTACATGCAAGTGTGTAAGTGGCATCCATTAGGCTTACCAGGTACATGCAAGTGTGTAAGTGGCATCCAGTAGGCCTACCAGGTACATGCAAGTGTGTAAGTGGCATCCATTAGGCCTACCAGGTACATGCAAGTGTGTAAGTGGCATCCAGTAGGCCTACCAGCTACATGCAAGTGTATAACTGGCATCCAGTAGGCCTACCAGGTACATGCAAGTGTGTAAGTGGCATCCATTAGGCTTACCAGGTACATGCAAGTGTGTAAGTGGCATCCAGTAGGCCTACCAGGTACATGCAAGTGTGAAAGTGGCATCCAGTAGGCCTACCAGGTACATGCAAGTGTATAACTGGCATCCAGTAGGCCTACCAGGTACATGCAAGTGTGTAAGTGGCATCCATTAGGCCTACCAGGTACATGCAAGTGTGTAAGTGGCATCCAGTAGGCCTACCAGGTACATGCAAGTGTGAAAGTGGCATCCAGTAGGCCTACCAGGTACATGCAAGTGTGAAAGTGACATCCAGTAGGCCTACCAGGTACATGCAAGTGTGTAAGTGGCATCCAGTAGGCCTACCAGGTACATGCAAGTGTGTAAGTGGCATCCAGTAGGCCTACCAGGTACATGCAAGTGTGTAAGTGGCATCCAGTAGGCCTACAAGGTACATGCAAGTGTGTAAGTGGCATCCATTAGGCCTACCAGGTACATGCAAGTGTGTAAGTGGCATCCAGTAGGCCTACCAGGTACATGCAAGTGTGTAAGTGGCATCCAGTAGGCCTACCAAGTCTTTACCGGGTCACTAACGAAAGCTGTAATGTTGAGTGAGGATACAGTTACCACGGTATTGTGTACCATTTATGCGCAACCTCAGTTATTCCTGGGGTGAGGGATCAACGTCAGTTATACCTGGGGTGTGAGGGATCAACGTCAGTTATACCTGGGGTGTGAGGGATCAACGTCAGTTATACCTGGGGTGTGAGGGATCAACGTCAGTTATACCTGGGGTGTGAGGGATCAACGTCAGTTATACCTGGGGTGTGAGGGATCAACGTCAGTTATACCTGGGGTGTGAGGGATCAACGTCGGTTATACCTGGGGTGTGAGGGATCAACGTCGGTTATACCTGGGGTGTGAGGGATCAACGTCGGTTATACCTGGGGTGTGAGGGATCAACGTCGGTTATACCTGGGGTGTGAGGGATCAACGTCAGTTATACCTGGGGTGTGAGGGATCAACGTCAGTTATACCTGGGGTGTGAGGGATCAACGTCAGTTATACCTGGGGTGTGAGGGATCAACGTCAGTTATACCTGGGGTGTGAGGGATCATCGTCAGTTATACCTGGGGTGTGAGGGATCAACGTCAGTTATACCTGGGGTGTGAGGGATCAACGTCAGTTATACCTGGGGTGTGAGGGATCAACGTCAGTTATACCTGGGGTGTGAGGGATCAACGTCAGTTATACCTGGGGTGTGAGGGATCAACGTCAGTTATACCTGGGGTGTGAGGGATCAACGTCAGTTATACCTGGGGTGTGAGGGATCAACGTCAGTTATACCTGGGGTGTGAGGGATCAACGTCAGTTATACCTGGGGTGTGAGGGATCAACGTCAGTTATACCTGGGGTGTGAGGGATCAACGTCAGTTATACCTGGGGTGTGAGGGATCAACGTCAGTTATACCTGGAGTGTGAGGGATCAACGTCAGTTATACCTGGGGTGTGAGGGATCAACGTCAGTTATACCTGGGGTGTGAGGGATCAACGTCAGTTATACCTGGGGTGTGAGGGATCAACGTCAGTTATACCTGGGGTGTGAGGGATCAACGTCAGTTATACCTGGGGTGTGAGGGATCAACGTTAGTTATACCTTTGGTGTGAGGGATCAACGTCAGTTATACCTGGGGTGTGAGGGATCAACGTCAGTTATACCTGGGGTGTGAGGGATCAACGTCAGTTATACCTGGGGTGTGAGGGATCAACGTTAGTTATACCTTTGGTGTGAGGGATCAACGTCAGTTATACCTGGGGTGTGAGGGATCAACGTCAGTTATACCTGGGGTGTGAGGGATCAACGTCAGTTATACCTGGGGTGTGAGGGATCAACGTCAGTTATACCTGGGGTGTGAGGGATCAACGTCAGTTATACCTGGGGTGTGAGGGATCAACGTCAGTTATACCTGGGGTGTGAGGGATCAACGTCAGTTATACCTGGGGTGTGAGGGATCAACGTCAGTTATACCTGGGGTGTGAGGGATCAACGTCAGTTATACCTGGGGTGTGAGGGATCAACGTCAGTTATACCTGGGGTATAACTGACGCTGACAAAAACATCTGACTGGTATTTTATCTCTGAGGACAAAACATTGAGTGACGTCACGTCTTGTTGTTTCTTCTTCATGTATATGATTGTGTAATATGTACTCACCTACTTGTGGTTACAGGGGTCGGGTCACAGCTCCTGGCCCCACCTCTTCACTGGTCGCTACTAGTTGACTTCCTGCTCCATAAGCTTTATGATACCTCTGCTTAAAGCTATGTATGGATCCTGCCTCCACTACATCGCTTCCCAAACTATTCCACTTACTGACTACTCTGTGGCTGAAGAAATACTTCCTAACATCCCTGTGATTCATCTGCATCTTCAACTTCCAACTCTGTCCCCTTGTTACTGTGTCCAGTCTCTGGAACATCCTGTCTCTGTCCACCTTGTCAATTCCTCTCAGTATTTTGTGTGTCGTTATCATGTCCCCCCTATCTCTCCTGTCCTCCAGTGTCGTCATGTTGATTTCCCTTAACCTCTTCTCGTAGGACATACCTCTTAGCTCTGGGACTAGTCTTGTTGCAAACCTTTGCACTTTCTCTAGTTTCTTTACGTGCTTGGCTAGGTGTGGGTTCCAAACTGGTGCCGCATACTCCAATATGGGCCTAACGTACACGGTGTACAGGGTCCTGAACGATTCCTTATTAAGATGTCGGAATGCTGTTCTGAGGTTTGCTAGGCGCCCATATGCTGCAGCAGTTATTTGGTTGATGTGCGCTTCAGGAGATGTGCCTGGTGTTATACTCACCCCAAGATCTTTTTCCTTGAGTGAGGTTTGTAGTCTCTGGCCCCCTAGACTGTACTCCATCTGCAGTCTTCTTTGTCCTTATGCAATCTGCATGACTTTGCACTTGCTTGGGTTGAACTCCAGCAGCCAGTTTCTGGACCAGGCCAGCAGCCTGTCCAGACCCCTTTGTAGTTCTGCCTGGTCCTCGTCCGATTGAATTCTTCTCATCAACTTCACATCATCAGCAAACAGGGACACTTCAGAGTCTACTCCTTCCGTCATGTCGTTCACAAATACTGTACCAGAAACAGCACCGGTCCCAGGATTGGCCCCTGTGGAACCCCACTCGTCACAGGCGCCCACTCTGACACCTCAGCACGTACCATGACTCGCTGTCTGTCTGTCTCGGTATACCTCATCCAGGATACTTCCAGTCCTCACCAAATACCTTTCCTGTCTTAGGGAACCTTCAGTATTTTCTCCTGCTGCTCTTCGATCTATGGTAAAACACTGGTGACCTCCATAACCATGTTAAGAGACCTTCCTGTCCACAAGAAGACACTTTTTTTTATATATATATACAAAGGTCTGTACCACACTAGCCACTGACCTACTCCGACAATGTCAATCAATACTTTAATCTTTCCCTTTCTGCTGGGGATTTTATCAACCTGATTGAACACTACCTTGAATTGCTTCTCTTCCTTTAACAATCTCTACAAACATGTGGGATGGGTACGAGTTCCTTCACCAGCTCGGTTGCTAGCGCACTCAACTCTATGGTTTGATCCCCGGTACAGGTGGAAACATTAGGACATGTTTCCTTAAGACACCTGCTGTCCATGTTCACCTAGCAGTAAAATAGGTACCTGGGTGTTGGTTGACTGGTGTGGGTCACGTTCTAGGACAAAATTGACCTAATTTGCCCGAAATGCTCTGCATAACAAGAGCCTTACTATACAGTATGTCATTGATGTCAGCAATTGTCTGTATACCTTGTAAATGTTTGTAGGAATTATTATTGTTAACTTATACACAAAGCTCCTAGAAACTGAATATTAATTCAACATTATCCATACCCAGTTATATCACATGGATATGAGGGTTCTCATAATCCTTCCCAAACGTTACCTTAAGAACCTACAGAGTACATACGAACATTAGAATGAAGGAACACTGCAGTAGGCCTGTTGACCCATGTTAGGCAGGTCCACTCCAACCCAACCCAACCACACTCACTCATGTACCCTTCCAGCTTATGTTTAAAATTACCTGAAGTTCTGGCTGCATTGACTCTACCTGGGAGTTTGTTCTATAACTCTTGCCAAACCAGTACTTTTCTATATCCTTTTGAAACCCAGGTTCATCCAACATTAATTCTGCGAGTCCTGTCTTAGCTTGATGCTTTTTGCCCGTTATTTGTATCCCCTTTATTTACTTCTGTTTTCTGTTTGAAGAGCTATATGATGTTTTCCATATGTACACTTCAGTCATATCCTCCCTAATTCTATTTCCTTCTAGAAAGTACAACCTTAATGTCTTCTCTCTATCATCCTGTCGGTATTATATACAATTCTTGTACTACTACTACTACTACCACCTCTTCCTGCCTATATATAGCCGTCCTGCTCCACCTCTGTTAGTGTGACTTTGTCAATGGTCCAAGTTGGACCGAAACGTCGTCGTAAGCTTCTGTCTTTTATGTGCGGGTTATTTGTGTATTGTTCCAGTCACGGTATTGTGCCTTTTTGTTAGTTATTTATTTATTTATCATAAGAAGCGTTTCCCATAAATGGGATTAGCTTTGTGGTGTAACTTTTATGCAAAGAATTCAAGTAGAAATTGGAATATAGTGTAGATCACAAAATATATTACCAAGAGAGCAGAGGAGGGGTTGTTGAGGTGGGTTGGATATTCAGAGAGGATGAAGCAGAATTTGATGACCAAGAAGGTGTGTAGCCACAGTGAAAAGAATTACATGTAAGAATTACACGTGAAGCCATTATAA
Source organism: Cherax quadricarinatus (assembly GCF_038502225.1). Taxonomy (NCBI): domain Eukaryota; kingdom Metazoa; phylum Arthropoda; class Malacostraca; order Decapoda; family Parastacidae; genus Cherax; species Cherax quadricarinatus. The sequence goes on along the minus strand of NC_091296.1, from coordinate 5,770,010 downwards.
CTACTTGTCCCACCTATTATGATCTAATTCACTCACACAGACCTGCTGGAATCTCAAGCTATACCACTTAAAACTTCTTTTCCTCTCTTCAACCTTTCCTGGGATGACTCATGGTTCTTTTTTCACTATAGATGTATACACCCTCTTAATTATGTGATATTATTAATGGTTTGTCAATACTAACACCCTGCTCTACATAAATATTTGACAGAATACACTGTGCAAAAAAGGGGGTTTACAAGAGAATTCTAGTTACTATGTTACCATTAATATTTAAGTAATATGCTCAATAATAACCCACATGGAGACAGAAACTCAAAAGATTGTATGATCTGTATATTTTGACTCTCCTCTGGGATCCTCTTCAGTATCTGCTGAAGAAGATCCCAGAAGAGGGTCGAAATATACAGATCAATCAGTCTTCTGAGTTTCTCTCTCCACGTGGGTTATTACTGAGTACTGATAAGTGTTCATTGCACTTCATGTATATCTCTTGTAAACAGCTAATGTGTATTTATGTATGAGGTATGTAAGTCATGTGTCTTCCTGGTGCACAGGAAGTCTCGTAACCTCTCAGAGAAGAAGAGGAGGGACCAGTTCAACTTGCTGATCAACGAGCTCTCCAGCATGGTCGCTTCCAATACCCGCAAGATGGACAAGTCCACTGTTCTTAAGGCCACTATTGCCTTCCTCAAGAACCAGAAAGGTCAGTTTTCTCCACTGGCTTGATTCAGGAGAGGAGGGAAAGGTTGCAACCTTGTTTAGGTCACTCCTTTGTGAAGAGGAGGAGGTTCCTTTCTTTAGGTCACTCCTGTGTGAAGAGGAGGAGGGTCCTGTCTAGTTTAGGTCACTCCTGTGTGAGGAGGAGGAGGGTCCTGTATAGTTTAGGTCACTCCTGTGTGAGGAGGAGGATCCTGTATAGTTTAGGTCACTCCTGTTTGAGGAGGAGGATGATCCTGTCTAGTTAAGGTCACTCCTGTGTGAGGAGGAGGATCCTGTCTAGTTTAGGTCACTCCTGTGTGAGGAGGAGGAGGGTCCTGTCTAGTTTAGGTCACTCCTGCATGAGGAGGAGGGTCCTGTCATTAGGTCACTCTTGTGTGAGGAAGAGGATGCTGTCTTTAGGTCACTCCTATGTGAGGAGGACGAGGGTCCTGTCTTAGGTCACTTTTGTGTGAGGAGGAGGAGGAGGATGAGGATGAGGATGAGGATGCTGTCTTTAGGTCACTCCTGTGTGAGAAGGAGGAGAAGGGGTCCTGTCTTCAGTTTGCCTCTTCAGAAAAAATCACAGCTCTTATATAAATAAGTTCTATGATAATATCAGTACCTTTATTAAGTCAATGTGTTTATAAAGGCAAGTGCATATTCAGAAGTCATTATCATTATGAAGCCATGTCCTATTAAATTTTATAGTTTAACGCCCTTGGTGTCAGTGAGGTGCAAAGTAAAAGGTGTGTGTGTGGCCTGTGGTTATATTGTTCTTAGTGAGTCACTCACTGCTGCCATCATACCCCTTTCATTGTTCAGTACTAGGTCTTGTCCAACCATACTCACTCCACTCACTGATTGCATCATTAATCATCATCCATCATCAAACATCATCGGAAATATAAACACACATGCAGTATAATGTGATCCTTTATTGACAACGTTTCGCCCACACAGTGGGCTTTTTCAAGTCACAAACAGATCTACCTGGACTTGAAAAAGCCCACTGTGTGGGCAAAACGTTGTCAACAAAGGATCACATTATACTGCATGTGTGTTTATATTTCCACTGTGTCGGTATTTTATACCATTTATTTCCATCAGACATCATCAGTGTTTTCTCAGGGACAAGCCTTGCCTGACATTAGAGTAAGACACCTGCACAACACTTTAATGTCTTTATTGATGAAACATTTCGCCTGACAGAAAAAGTAGCGGAGACGTAGACAAGAAGTGATTACTCCCTCACCTTTGAGGAGTAAGTTTGACGTGGTCAGTCCCTCAGCCTTGGTGTGTGTCTTCACCTCCTCAATTTCGAAACTGTTATAATTGTTTTTTTGTAATTGTATTTATTGTGTCTGCTTCAGAGATCTCCGTGAGGTGTCAGAACCAAGAGGTGAGGGAAGACTGGAAACCTTCCTTCCTCACTAACGAGGAGTTTACTCACCTCATGCTTGAGGTATGTACCTTCTTCACTCTCTACCCTCTCCTATAATGTTTACTTTTAACAGCTACATCTCTTCCTTCTCAACTCCACCTTTGGTATATTTCCCTCTCTCTGAAGAGCATATATAGTATGCTGAGAGGTGTAACTCTTAATGTATATACTGAAGTGTATAGTATTTCCTTTTGTACATATACTGAAAGTTTACTATAATTCCTTATTTAGGTATGAAACTAGCCTTTATGTTAGTGTACATGTGAAATGCAACCTTAATGACACTCATGCAGTTGACAGACCTTAAATCTAACAAAGCAACTTCTTTTGTCTCCTGTACTCCCATCTGTACCCTCCCTCTCCTGCCTCCCTTAATATCTTCTCTTCCATCTCTCTTACTATCTCCTCTCCCATCTCCTGGACCCTCTCTTCAGCTGTGTTTTGCACCATCTCTGTGCACTTTTCTGCATCTACAGTTTTCTGTACTCTCTCCTCTACAGAAATGCAACAGTGGATATCTGCAGTTCTCACAATAAAAACAAATGTAGCAGAAGCATTGTATTATTAGTTAAATGAAAGTAAAATAAGGTATTTCAGAAATTGCATTTAGTTATTTTGCACTCTTCTGAATAAAAATGGGATACCATTTTCTCTTAATCAGGGTTATAAAAATGTAAGTACTACATTGTATTTTCTCTCTTTTTTTTTCTTTTTTTTTTTCTTTTTACCTTCAGGCATTGGATGGCTTCATTATTACTGTGTCTTGTTCTGGACGGGTTCTCTATACCTCCGACTCAGTCACTCCTATCTTGGGACATTTACCAGTAAGTTTTCCTCTCTCACGTTTCATAATTTTCTTTTCACCATCTTTTAGGTATCCATTTTTTTAAATCTGTAAGTCCATATTTCCTTTTAGTTTTACTCTTAAGCTGTCAATGGTCTTCAAATAATAAACTGACCAATTATAAACTGGCCAATAACTAAATGTAAAACTATAACAAATTGTTGGAAAATAAATAATACATCAATTACACTTGTTTTCTTTGCTATTTATTCTCAGAATCTTGTCCTTGTGACTCAGGTTATGTAGTGTACTTTCAGCTGTCTCTCATCTGGTATGTCTTTCTTCATCAAGATAGTTTGTGCGACAGTCTCTAGTACAGTATATCTATATGTTCTTTATTTTATGGGAATTTCTTACTGTGTGTTACATATCATCTTGGTTGTCTTGGGTGCTTTTCTGAGTGTAGACAGTGAGAAATGTATCTCTTAGTGTCCAGGCACTGAGAAGTGTATCTCAAGTGGGTAGACACTGAGAAATGTATCCCTCAGTGTGTTGACAGTGGTAGTTTAATTCCAATCTAGGAAATTAAATCACACTGCTTGCCTTTAAGTTGCTAGTTGGCCTGTGACCTTAAAAAGAGCAAGAAAACCATTGTGTTGTTTTTTATGAGGCACTGACCTTATGTTCATTGTGTAGGGCAAGGAATGGTGGAAAAAATATAGTTTGAAGGGCCTTTTGAGTTGTAGTGTCAATGCACTTCTGGCAAGACAGGTATTGAATGAATGATGGTGAATGTGTATCCTTGTTTAGATCACCCTGTCTTGGTTGGGAAAGGATAACGTAGAGCAGAAACGTACATATTGGTTATTTACCTCTTTATTCTCTTTCCTGGCCTCTGTCATTGGCATTGTCTGTATTTTTTAGTACGTATATTATTATAATGTTGAAGTTCTCTGTTAAAGTTTTCTGTTGAAGTTTTCTATTAAAATTCTCTGTGTTGTCTTTTACATCTTCAGGTTCTTTTACATTGGCACTCCAAAAGTTCATTGTTTAGGCAAGTGGTGCTGTGGTCTAAGATGGCACTTTTGAGGCTGAAACTTTGTCATACAGTTTCAGTATATGGTTTGTATTACTCATACATTGTTGGGAATCACACATTTACTGGATATTGAGAAGTGAATATAATTCTGTGGAATAGAATCAAAGAGTAACTCCAGTCCTATGTGTTCAGGTATGTCATTTATACTTTAGCTAGGGGTTCAACATCTATTGTTTTGTTAGGTTAGGTTAGGTAAGGTTCGTCAGGAAACAGGACAAATGTTTCCTGACGTGGGTCTTAGTCAGATGATGACCCGCCTTTGGAGTGATACAAGTTACTGTTCACTGGGATTGGTATGTATCTTGGGGTGTTGTCAGTTCTTCTTTGAAGGACATTAAACCAGTCATTTGGGACCGGGGCTTCTCTTATCACAGGTTCCTTAAGGTGGAGGTGGTGTTTAGCAGGTTGCAGATGGGCATCCCCCCATATCCACACTCATTTGGTATCCTGTACAATAGGTATATGGTGTTAATGACCTAGTAGTTGAAGCACCTTAAGCAACAAAGAAGTTGATATGCTGTCTGCTAAATAAATGAGACGTGTGTAATTCACCTTGATTATCTTTCAACTAGTGTTTGTTGTAGTTATAGAAAAATCTTACCTTTGATGACTGCCTTGTTTCTACCCTCATCAAATATCTGACGGACCAGTGGATGAGAAGCAGGGAGTGATATTCTCTCCAAGGACTGAGAAGAGAATGTGGTAGAGGAGTAAGGGGAGAATATGGTACCTTTGCTAGAAAGAAATTTGGAAGGGTTTAGTTAAGTAAACCATTATAACAGTTGCAGTACTCTACTCTGGCAGAAAAATTCAGAAATTTTCTAAACATTCATCTCCAAAGTGTCTTAAGAGTGCATTATAAGGTACAATAAGTCATTCATATAATGACAAACTGTATCAATATATTTCTCTTTGTCCTCCACAACTGACATTACCGATTACCTGTTTTTTCCTATTGGTCCGTTATATGGAGGGTGTGTTATTTCTGACTGGAAATTATATGCATGGTAGTATTTTGGTGCCTAATGTATGTGTCTCTCAGTCTTTGTTGAATCTTGATGAACTTGTCTGTTCTTCAGAGTGACCTGTCTGGGACACCTCTATATGACCTTATGTTAGAGGAAGAGAGAGAGGATATGAATCACTTTCTTTCTAATCCAGCGATGGCGCCCAACCCCAACACCTGGTTTGACGATACCAAAGGTATGTGTATCACTTATTATTATTATTTTTATAATCACAGGGAAGCAAAAAGCTCATAATGGTTACACAGTGCCTGGGAAATGAGTGGTATTCATATTTGATTCAGGGAAAGGAAGAAGTCTTCAGTAACATCAAGGCACCCCCATCCTCATTACCTTACTTGGAGGGGAATCTCAGGGGTAAATGCCCCCATGGCCCAGTCCATGTGCAGGCCCTTGAAGGGTTTTACTGCTTGTTTTAGGCTGTGAAACCAATAAAGGTTATTTATGTCATATGACTACAACACCTAGGTAGTAGGTTGGTAGACAGCATCCGCCCAGGGAGGTACAATCGTCCTGCCAAGTGAGTGTAAAACGAAAGCCTGTAATTGTTTTACATGATGCTAGGATTGCTGGTGTCTTTTGTCTGTCTCGTAAATATGCAAGATTTTCAGGCAAGTCTTGCTACTTCTACTTACACTTAGGTCACACAACACATACATGTAAAGACATTTATATACACACCCTCTGGGTTTTCTTCTATTTTCTTTCTAGTTCTTGTTCTTGTTTATTTCCTCTTATCTCCATGGGGAAGTGGAACAGAATTCTTCCTCCATAAGCCATGCGTGTTGTAAGAGGCAACTAAAATGCTGGGAGCAAGGGGCTAGTAACCCCTTCTCCTGTTTAAATTACTAAATTTAAAAAGAGAATACTTTTGTTTTTCTTTTTGGGCCACCCTGCCTCGGTGGGATATGGCCGGTGTGTTGAAAGAAAGAAGAAACATGCAAGATTTCAGGTACGTCTTGCTACTTCTACTTACACTTGGGTCACACTACACATACATGTACAAGCGTATATATACACACCCCTCTGGGTTTTCTTTTATTTTCTTACTAGTTCTTGTTCTTATTTAATTCCTCTTATCTCCATGGGGAAGTGGAACAGAATTCTTCCTCAGTAAGCCATGCATATTGTAAGAGGCGACTAAAATGCCGGGAGCAAGGGGCTAGTAGCCTCTTCTCCTGTATAAATTACTAAATTTAAAAAGAGAAACTTTTGTTTTTCTTTTTGGGCCACCCTGCCTTGGTGGGATATGGCAGGTTTGTTGAAAAAAAAAAACTATTTATTTGGGGAGCTTTGGAGGGATGATGAATTTTTGGGGGCTTCAGCCCCCCTACCCTTTTCCTTGGCATTACCATTGCAGATTAGCAACATTGAAGCGTTTCCTCGTTTAAAATGCAGTGATACTTCGGGATACTAACAGCTCAAAACTCGAACAGTTTTTTTTTTTTTTTCCCTCAACAAGTTGGCCGTCTCCCACCGAGGCAGGGTGACCCAAAAATGAAAGAAAATCCCCAAAAAGAAAATACTTTCATCATCATTCAACACTTTCACCACACTCACACATTATCACTGTTTTTGCAGAGGTGCTCAGAATACAGCAGTTTAGAAGCATACACATATAAAGATACACAACATATCCCTCCAAACTGCCAATATCCCAAACCCCTCCTTTAAAGCGCAGGCATTGTACTTCCCATTTCCAGGACTCAAGTCCGACTATATGAAAATAACCGGTTTCCCTGAATCCCTTCACTAAATATTACCCTGCTCACACTCCAACAGATCGTCAGGTCCCAAGTACCATTCGTCTCCATTCACTCCTATCTAACACGCTCACGCACGCTTGCTGGAAGTCCAAGCCCCTCGCCCACAAAACCTTCTTTACCCCCTCTCTCCAACCCTTTTGAGGACGACCCCTACCCCGCCTTCCTTCCCCTATAGATTTATATGCTTTCCATGTCATTCTACTTTGATCCATTCTCTCTAAATGACCAAACCACCTCAACAACCCCTCTTCTGCCCTCTGACTAATACTTTTATTAACTCCACACCTTTTCCTAATTTCCACACTCTGAATTTTCTGCATAATATTTACACCACACATTGCCCTTAGACAGGACATCTCCACTGCCTCCAACCACCTCCTCGCTGCTGCATTTACCACCCAAGCTTCACACCCATGTAAGTGTTGGTACTACTATACTTTCATACATTCCCTTCTTTGCCTCCATAGATAACATTTTTTGACTCCACATATACCTCAACACACCACTCACCTTTTTTCCCTCAATTCTATGATTAACCTCATCCTTCATAAATCCATCCGCCGACACGTCAACTCCCAAGTATCTGGAAACATTCACTTCTTCCATACTCCTCCCCAATTTGATATCCAATTTTTCTTTATCTAAATCATTTGATACCCTCATCACCTTACTCTTTTCTATGTTCACTTAAAAAAAAAAAAAAGAGTAAGGTGATGAGGGTATCAAATGATTTAGATAAAGAAAAATTGGATAGAAGTGAATGTTTTCAGATACAGTGGACCCCCGGTTAACGATATTTTTTCACTCCAGAAGTATGTTCAGGTGCCAGTACTGACCGAATTTGTTCCCATAAGAAATATTGTGAAGTAGATTAGTCCATTTCAGACCCCCAAACATACACGTACAAACGCACTTACATAAATACACTTACATAATTGGTCACATTCGGAGGTAATCGTTATGCGGTGGTCCACTGTACTTGGGAGTTGACGTGTCGGCGGATGGATTTATGAAGGATGAGGTTAATCATAGAATTGATGAGGGGAAAAAAGGTGAGCGGTGCGTTGAGGTATATGTGGAGTCAAAAAAACGTTATCTATGGAGGCAAAGAATGAATGTATGAAAGTATAGTAGCACCAACACTCTTATATGGGTGTGAAGCTTGGGTGGTAAATGCAGTTATGGAAGCGTATTTATGCAAGTGCTTTTGTAAGTGTTGTTTTGGGGGTCTGAAACAGATTAATTAAATTTACATTATTCTTTATGGGAACAAATTCGTTCTGTATCGGCAGTCGAACAGTCTTGTGGAACAAGTTAAGTTCGAATCCCAAGGTACCACTGTATCTTTATGTACATGGTTTTTTCTTCATTGTTGTTGATGGTGCTCCATCAGGATATGATATTAGTTCAAAATCAAAATAAAATCAAAGTTTATATTTCTTTGTGTAATATGCGGAGTGTAGTTTACATGCAGTAAGTATTGTTAAGAACAAAAAAAGCCACTAACATGCATGAGCATTTCTGGCAGGCTAATACTAATGCTTACATAACTACTTAAAACTAGACATAGGTTATGAAGTGGCAAATTTTAATTATGTACAGTGGAACCTCAAATATCGAACTTTCTTCGGTCCAGAAGGCTGTTTGAGTGCCTTTACCGAATGAATTTATTCCCATCAGGAATAATGTAAATTAGATTAGTCCATTTCAGACCCTCAAACATACACTTATAAAAGCACTTACAAAAATACACTTACATAATTGGTCGTGTTGGGAGCAGTTCGATTTTTGAGGTTCCACTGTATTATTACAAAAAATTAGACAGCAAAAATATTATAATAAGAAAATTTATAGTAGACTGGGAACAAAAAGTATTACAATTAAGTATACTTTAAGCTGATTTAGTGGTCTTAAGCTAATTTGGATTTCTTGAGTAGTTTCAAACTGGTTCTATGATTTCAGGCTATGGAAGGATTATAAGAGATGGTTAAGTAACGGAAGTATTTGGAAGAGTTGGTTGTGTGTGGTATAGCAATGTTGATGTAGTTAAGTCTGGGAGATGACGTGATTTTTAATTATAGCCTTAAATTGATTAGCAGACAGGGGACCTTTTCCTGGTTCGGGCAATGAAGTCCAGATCTTGGGGCCCTTTATATGCATTGCATTTTTTCTTAGGGTGAGGCAGACATGAGGGATGCCGAAGAGTTTTGTGCCTTGTGTTATGCCTGTGTGTTCTGTTGTAGCTATTAAAGAGAAGTTTGAGAGGAGGGTTTATATTGGAATTTAAAGTTCTATATTTATAATAGTCACAGTAATATGAGTGTATATTTTGTATATTAGAGAAACTTTCGTTTTTCTTTTTGGGCCACCCTGCCTTGGTGGGATACAGCCGGCTTGTTGAAAAAAAAAAAAATTGTACATTAACCCTTTCAGGGTTGATGCCATACTAGTACGGTTTGCACACCAGGGTTGGTGCCATACTGGTACGCATAAATTCTAGTGCCTTCAAATCTAGTGAGAGAAAGCTGGTAGGCCTACATATGAAAGAATAGGTCTATGTGGTCAGTGTGCACAGTATAAAAAATCCTGCAGCACACAGTGCATAATGAGAAAAAAAGAACTCCGTGTTTTTGCTTTAAAACGGAGACTTTACAGTGTATTTGTGTATGCTATTTATGGTTGTATTCTAGTTTTCCTGGTCTCATTTTATAGAATGGAAGACATATTATGGAAATTGAGATGATTTTGATTGGTTTCACAATGAAAAGTACCTTGAAATTGAGCTCAAAGAAGCAGAAATGTTCGATTTTTGCCAAAGTTCGAAAGTAAACAAATCGTGCCACGCGTCCAATACACGTCAACTGGTAAATCTAATATTCTTTCACAAGTGCGCTGATATTATTTATACCATTTCTACACTAATGCAGTAGTCTGCATAACAGTAAATCTTCTATTTTTTTGTGAGAATAAAAATTCAAAGTGGAAAGCAAAAGAAATGTAAGAGGGGGCTGGTAATGTAACTAATGAACAGAAAAAATGTTATTTTAGTGCCAGGAATGTCTTGTTTATTCTGGACCTTATTTGGAAATTGGCATCTTTGGAACAACAAAGCAACACCCACACCCAGTCCCTAGACACCATCAACACTCTAAAAGACCAAGTCACCCTACTTACTACCAACATTACAGAGGAAAGATCTAGAGTGGACCAACAACTTGCCAATGTCATAACCAACTTCCAAGACCATAATGACCAACAGCAGCTATCTGACGCTGTTGTAGTTAACAGCAAACATCTCCCACCCACAGTCACCCAAGAGACCTGCATGGAGACCACCCTTCAGCTTATCAAGGACCACCTTCGCCTTAACATATGTAGTGATGACCTAAAGGATTGCAAACTGATGGGCTACCAAGCAGGTAAAAAAACAATGCTGTTAAAATTCCAAACTAGCCTACAAAGAAACAACCTACTAAAAACATCTATTTCTATGAAAACTGATGTTTACGTCAATGAGTGCCTTACCAAAACAAGACAAAACCTTTATCGGCTAAGAAAATTACTCTATGCCCAAAAAATTCACCAGTGCTTTGTGAGGGATGGAAAAATCGCAGTTAGGAAACAGCCCACTGGGAAGAGATACTTCATCTCTACAGAACATGACCTTAAAACATTCCTAAGTGAGGCTGGACTAACAGAATCAGAGTAAAGTGCAGATAATACCCACAGTCCACAGTTAGTGTTATATTGTCATAAATTTGTGCCCCCCTAAAATTCTAATACCCCAACTACTTTTGATTGTCATTGTTGTATTCAACGACCATTCTACCTCATAGTCTTAATTTGTTTAATATCTACAGAATCTATCTCCTTTTTTTACAACTTACTGCATCACTGTTCCATCTTATTTTATTATAAACTAGCCATAACTTGTCCTCAATAATTTTACCTCACTTTAAGAAATACTCAATTGCCCAATTTTATTCTAAAATCCTTATTATTGCCCAATTTTGCTTTAAACTATATTGATCAAACTTATTGTAAACTTCTTTTATTGACCATTTTATTCTATACTTTTTTAAACTAGTATTTTCAACTACAACTTTTATATTATCCTGTCTACCATCTTACTAGCATATTATAACCAAGTCATTGCCATTTTTATTTTTATAATTTTTTTTTATTATTATTCTTTTGCTACCTTAACTTGTGTATTTTATCCTGTCAATTTAAATCTAGTTATACTCTAATTCTTGTAAACAACTTATATAAGACCTTAGTGCAATTACAATTGAGAGTCTTGTGCCTTTTTTATATTATTAGATTAAACTCAGTTGTACTATAGTCAATACCAAATTCATTATATTAGACCATAGTGCAATTACTAGTGAGAGACTGGTGCTATTTTTAATTTGTATTTTTATATTATTAGATTAAATCTAGTTGTACTATAGCTCATTCTAGCTCAAAACATAGACTCCACAAAAGTCATTATATTAGACCTTAGTGCAATTACAAGTGAGAGTCTTGTTCTATTTTAAATTTGTATTTTTATATTACTAGTTTATACCTAGTTGTACTTTAGTTCATTCCAGCACAACACATAGACAACATCAACTTCATTATGTGTAGTAGTGACTATACTCTATATGACCAAAATACTCTAGCTATATACTTATCCAAACTTACCACCACTACAGATATCAGTACTAGAACTCAACACATAACTCAGGATATAAATAACCATAATTTAAACCTAGAAGATGATTGATCACGTTGACCCTGATCTAAACCTCCATAATCTGACACCCAATCAAAACCTATTGGAAAGTAACTGCCTTTATTACACAGCATCACAAGCCAGCACTATCCTAAACAATGCTAAAAGTCTATCAGTACTGAACTACAACATCAGGTCCCTAAGCAAACACTATGATGACCTCCTGGCACTCCTTGAATCACTAAAGACACCCTTCTCCTGCATTATTCCTACTGAGACCTGGCTTAAGCAGGACACAATAGATATCTACCCTCTACCAGGATACACAGCAATTCACAACTGCAGACCAAACCAAGTTGGGGGTGGTATTGCAATCTATTACTCTAACCAATTATCTTGTATTAGCACCACTTGCTTTAGTAATGAATATGGGGAATACATTTTTGCTAATTTTACCGTAAAAAACTTAAGACACCTATAACAATCTGTGCCATTTACCGGATACCTCACACAAACATCCCAAATTTCAGTGAGAAATTAAAGTCACTAATAACAAACAGACAAATGAATAAGCACCACCTTCTCTTAGCTGGAGACTTCAACATCAACCTTGGCTTACTAGATGATCAGCCTGTAACTGATTTCATCAACAATATGAACAACACACTTCTCATACCAACAATAACTAAACCAACCAGGCTCACTGAGACAAGTGCAACCATAATAGACCACATATGGACCAATATACTAGCCCCCCTTAAATCAGGGATAATCACAGATAGCACTACAGACCACTACCCTACCTTCCTCCTGACAAACATTAGTAAACCACCACTTGAATACAACAAAGTCTCATTTAGACTCCATGACGAGGCCTCAATAAGGAAGTTCACAGCTGACCTAGAGATTGTTGACTGGTCTACAGAATTCTCCAAGGCCAATGGTATTGATGACTGGACAGACATTTTTCTTAACAAATTACTTAGACTATACAACAAACATTGTCCTATAAAAACGAAACAGATCACAAACAAACGGCTTGGTTGCCCATGGCTAACCAGCACCATTCTGAAATCCATTGACAAGAAACACCAATATGAAAAGCAATATAGACAGGGCTTAATACACAAAGATATTCTTAAACACTATTCATCAGTTCTCACCAAAGTAATAAAGAAAGCCAAACAACTATACTACTCCAGTAGATTCACAGACACTAGAGTAGGTAGTAGGTTGGTAGACAGCAACCACCCAGGGAAGTACTACCGTCCTGCCAGATGACTGTGAAACAGAAACCTGTAACTGTTTTGCATGATGGTAGGATTGCTGGTTTCTTTTTCTGTCTCATAAACACGCTAGATAACAGGGATATCTTGCTACTCCTACTTACACTTTGGTCACACTTCACAGACATGCACATGCATATATATATACATACATCTAGGTTTTTCTCCTTTTTCTAAATAGCTCTTGTTCCTCTTTATTTTTTCTATTGTCCATGGGGAAGTGGAAAAGAATCTTTCCTCCGTAAGCCATGCGTGTCGTATGAGGCGACTAAAATGCCGGGAGCAATGGGCTAGTAACCCCTTCTCCTGTAGACATTTACTAAAAAAGAGAAGAAGAAAAACTTTATAAAACTGGGATGCTTAAATGTGCGTGGATGTAGTGCGGATGACAAGAAACAGAGGATTGCTGATGTTATGAATGAAAAGAAGTTGGATGTCCTGGCCCTAAGCGAAACAAAGCTGAAGGGGGTAGGGGAGTTTCGGTGGGGGGAAATAAATGGGATTAAATCTGGAGTATCTGAGAGAGTTAGAGCAAAGGAAGGGGTAGCAGTAATGTTGAATGATCAGTTATGGAAGGAGAAAAGAGAATATGAATGCGTAAATTCAAGAATTATGTGGATTAAAGTAAAGGTTGGATGCGAGAAGTGGGTCATAATAAGCGTGTATGCACCTGGAGAAGAGAGGAATGCAGAGGAGAGAGAGAGAGATTTTGGGAGATGTTAAGTGAATGTATAGGAGCCTTTGAACCAAGTGAGAGAGTAATTGTGGTAGGGGACCTGAATGCTAAAGTAGGAGAAACTTTTAGAGAGGGTGTGGTAGGTAAGTTTGGGGTACCAGGTGTAAATGATAATGGGAGCCCTTTGATTGAACTTTGTATAGAAAGGGGTTTAGTTATAGGTAATACATATTTTAAGAAAAAGAGGATAAATAAGTATACAAGATATGATGTAGGGCGAAATGACAGTAGTTTGTTGGATTATGTATTGGTAGATAAAAGACTGGAGTAGACTTCAGGATGTACATGTTTATAGAGGGGCCACAGATATATCAGATCACTTTCTAGTTGTAGCTACACTGAGAGTAAAAGGTAGATAGGATACAAGGAGAATAGAAGCATCAGGGAAGAGAGAGGTGAAGGTTTATAAACTAAAAGAGGAGGCAGTTAGGGTAAGATATAAACAGCTATTGGAGGATAGATGGGCTAATGAGAGCATAGGCAATGGGGTCGAAGAGGTATGGGGTAGGTTTAAAAATGTAGTGTTCAAGTGTTCAGCAGAAGTTTGTGGTTACAGGAAAGTGGGTACGGGAGGGAAGAGGAGCGATTGGTGGAATCATGATGTGAAGAGAGTAGTAAGGGAGAAAAAGTTAGCATATGAGAAGTTTTTACAAAGTAGAAGTGATGCAAGGAGGGAAGAGTATATGGAGAAAAAGAGAGAGGTTAAGAGAGTGGTGAAGCAATGTAAAAAGAGAGCAAATGAGAGAGTGGGTGAGATGTTATCAACAAATTTTGTTGAAAATAAGAAAAAGTTTTGGAGTGAGATTAACAAGTTAAGAAAGCCTAGAGAACAAATGGATCTGTCAGTTAAAAATAGGAGAGAAGAGTTATTAAATGGAGAGTTAGAGGTATTGGGAAGATGGAGGGAATATTTTGAGGAATTGTTAAATGTTGATGAAGATAGGGAAGCTGTGATTTCGTGTATAGGGCAAGTAGGAATGACATCTTGTAGGAGTGAGGAAGAGCCAGTTGTGAGTGTGGGGGAAGTTCGTGAGGCAGTAGGTAAAATGAAAGTGGGTAAGGCTGCCGGAATTGATGGGAAAAAGATAGAAATGTTAAAAGCAGGTGGGGATATAGTTTTGGAGTGGTTGGTGCAATTATTTAATAAATGTATGGAAGAGGGTAAGGTACCTAGGGATTGGCAGAGAGCATGCATAGTTCCTTTGTATAAAGGCAAAGGGGATAAAAGAGAGTGCAAAAATTATAGGGGGATAAGTCTGTTGAGTATACCTGGCAAAGTGTATGGTAGAGTTATTATTGAAAGAATTAAGAGTGAGACGGAGAATAGGATAGCAGATGAACAAGGAGGCTTTAGGAAAGGTAGGGGGTGTGTGGACCAGGTGTTTACAGTGAAACATATAAGTGAACAGTATTTAGATAAGGCTAAAGAGGTCTTTGTGGCATTTATGGATTTGGAAAAGGCGTATGACAGGGTGGATAGGGGGGCAATGTGGCAGATGTTGCAGGTGTATGGTGTAGGAGGTAGGTTACTGAAAGCAGTGAACAGTTTTTACGAGGATAGTGAGGCTCAAGTTAGAGTATGTAGGAAAGAGGGAAATTATTTCCCAGTAAAAGTGGGCCTTAGACAGGGATGTGTGATGTCACCGTGGTTTGTTTAATATATTTATAGATGGGGTTGTAAGAGAAGTAAATGCGAAGGTCTTGGCAAGAGGCGTGGAGTTAAAAGATAAAGAATCACACATAAAGTGGGAGTTGTCACAGTTGCTCTTTGCTGATGACACTGTGCTCTTGGGAGATTCTGAAGAGAAGTTGCAGAGATTGGTGGATAAATTTGGTAGGGTGTGCAAAAGAAGAAAATTGAAAGTGAATACAGGAAAGAGTAAGGTTATGAGGATAACAAAAAGATTAGGTGATGAAAGATTGGATATCAGATTGGAGGGAGAGAGTATGGAGGAGGTGAATGTATTCAGATATTTGGGAGTGGACGTGTCAGTGGATGGGTCTATGAAAGATGAGGTGAATCATAGAATTGAGGGAAAAAGGGTGAGTGGTGCACTTAGGAGTCTGTGGAGACAAAGAACTTTGTCCTTGGAGGCAAAGAGGGGAATGTATGAGAGTATAGTTTTACCAACGCTCTTATATGGGTGTGAAGCATGGGTGATGAATGTTGCAGCGAGGAGAAGGCTGGAGGCAGTAGAGATGTCATGTCTGAGAGCAATGTGTGGTGTGAATATAATGCAGAGAATTCGTAGTTTGGAAGTTAGGAGGAGGTGCGGATTACCAAAACTGTTGTCCAGAGGGCTGAGGAAGGGTTGTTGAGGTGGTTCGGACATGTGGAGAGAATGGAGCGAAACAGAATAACTTCAAGAGTGTATCAGTCTGTAGTGGAAGGAAGGCGGGGTAGGGGTCGGCCTAGGAAAGGTTGGAGGGAGGGGGTAAAGGAGGTTTTGTGTGCGAGGGGCTTGGACTTCCAGCAGGCATGCGTGAGCGTGTTTGATAGGAGTGAATGGAGACAAATGGTTTTTAATACTTGACGTGCTGTTGGAGTGTGAGCAAAGTAACATTTATGAAGGGGTTCAGGGAAACCGGCAGGCCGGACTTGAGTCCTGGAGATGGGAAGTACAGTGCCTGCACTCTGAAGGAGGGGTGTTAATGTTGCAGTTTAAAAACTGTAGTGTAAAGCACCCTTCTGGCAAGACAGTGATGGAATGAATGATGGTGAAAGTTTTTCTTTTTCGGGCCACCCTGCCTTGGTGGGAATCGGCCTGTGTGATAATAAAAAAAAAAATAAAAAATAGAGGAGATATAAAAAAGACCTGGAAAACACTCTCTCAGATTCTAGGGACCCACAAACTAAAAAAAAACAAGAATATTGTCCTAACTAAACCTAATGAAACACCACTACATCCCACTGACACAGCTAACAAGATAAACGACTTCTTCTCGACCATAGGATCTAATCTCGCTAATAAAATCCCACATACCAATGCCCATGCCGGGGACTACCTAGATGGGAATTTCCCAAATTCCTTCTATCTTGCACGAACTGAGCCCTCGGAAGTCACCGAGATTATAAAGTCACTTAAAAACAACTCAGGGAATCTGTCTAATGTCCCACCATTACTGTACAAGCGAGCGGCCCATATCCTTTCGCATGCTATTTCATTACTTTTTAACAAGTCACTAGAAACTAGCACCTTCCCGAAACTACTCAAGATGGCAAGGGTTACACCAATACATAAAGGTGGTGACCCTACAGACTTAAACAACTATAGCCCAATATCAAACTTACCATTGCTATCCAAAATCTTTGAGAAACTCATGCACAGGAGACTATATTCATTTATAACAGCACAAAACATACTCAACCCCTGCCAATTTGGATTCAGGAAAAATAAAAGCACTAATGATGCAATCATAAAAATGCTAGATCTGCTTTACACAGCATTGGAAAATAAGGAATATCCACTAGGAATTTTTATTGACCTAAAAAAAGCTTTTGGCACAGTAGACCACGACATCCTACTCCACAAACTTGACCATTACGGTATAAGAGGCCATGCGCTTGCTTATTTCAAATCTTACCTTACTAATAGGTATCAGTATGTCACCATTAAAGACACAGCATCAACAACACGGCCACTTGATACTGGAGTTCCGCAGGAAAGTGTCCTTGGTCCCCTGCTCTTCCTCATATACATCAATGATCTTCCAAACATATCCCAACACCTGAAACCCATTCTCTTTGCTGATGACACGACTTATGTCATCTCTCACCCTAATCTTGCCACCCTCAACACCATTGTTAATGAGGAGCTGATCAAAATATCGACTTGGATGACAGCTAATAAACTTACGCTTAACACTGACATAACCTACTATATTATGTTTGGTAGCAGAGCAGGAGATGCACAAATTAACATTAAGACTGACAACACTCTAATTACCAGACATAATGAGGGCAAATTCCTAGGCCTATACCTTGACAACAACCTGAATTTCAGCACCCATATCCAACACATAACCAAAAAAGTATCCAAAATGGTTGGGATCCTCTCCAAGATACGATACTATGTGCCGCAAAATGCCCTTCTCACACTATACCACTCACTTATTTATCCATACCTCACCTATGCTATTTGTGCTTGGGGATCAACTGCAGCAACACACCTAAAGCCAATAGTAACCCAACAAAAAGCTGCAGTAAGAATAATCACTAAATCCCATCCCTGGCAACACCTCCCCCCCCCCCACTCTTCATAGATCTAAACTTACTCCCTGTTCAGTACATCCACACTTACTACTGTGCAATCTACATCTACAGGACCTTAAACTCCAATATCAACCTTGACCTAAAACGCTTTCTTGATAGTTGTGACAGAACCCACAGGCATAACACCAGACACAAACATCTCTACGACATTCCCCGCATCCGACTAAACCTTTACAAAAATTCAATGTATGTCAAAGGCTCTAAAATCTGGAACACCCTACCTGAGAACTCTAGAACTGCAGACACATTCATCACACTTCAAAACTACCATTAGAAAACATCTTATCTCCCTGATACACCCCATCAACTAACTATGCGAATACCACCTGGTGGTTCACACTTACACTCACCCATTTGACCATAAACAGAAATATTAATCTCAATCTTAAAATAATGAATCCTATGATACTCCAATACTGAAACTATGTACTGTGCCAAAACAAAAGCATTCACATTGCTAAACTCACAAACTAGTATTTAGTCACTTAGCCATAATACCAACTTACCTCATAATTTGTAATATGTATTTTAAAATAAAGAATTAAACTAAGTCTGCCCGAAATGCCTAGCCATGCTAGGCGTTCTAGTGGTACACTCTGTAATCATTATTTAACTACATGTAAACCACACAACAACCAAATTCTGTAAATTCAACATTGTAATCTTTATAGAGAATAAACTTTGAATTTGAATTTGAAAATTGCCAAATTCTGAAAACTTTATTGGATAGTTGAAATTGGTAGATGGGTGGTTTCTTGTACTCATTCAATAGAAAAAATGGAGTTCTAGCGAAATAGTTATGATTTTTGTCAACTGGTACATTGGAATTGGCCGAAAATAGGGCCAACAGGCCTGCTGCAGTGTTCCTCCATTCTTATGTTCTTACGTTCTTAAATTGCTGATGTGTAAACATCGTTGAGACTGCTAACTTCATAAGTTTTCCATCAAATTTCATACTTTTGGTGTTATTATGATCAGGAAAAATTTCTCTATCATTTCATAAGAAAAAATAATTTTTTTTTTTCAAAAAATTTCCAACCCTGAGTTTAGGAGAAGGCCTGGTGACCCTTAAAGGGTTAAGTAACCTGAGTCTCTTGAAAAGTGGAGTGATGTGTTGTCTGGTGCAGGAATTGGTGATCATCTGCACAGCAGCTTTTTGTTGGGTTATTAATGGTTTAAGGTGATTAGTCACAGTAGAAGCCTAAGCACAAATACCATAGGTGAGGTAAGGGTAGATTAGAGAGTGGTATAATGTAAGTACAGTGGACCCCCGGTTAACGATATTTTTTCATTCCAGAAGTATGTTCAGGTGCCAGTACTGACCGAATTCGTTCCCATAAGGAATATTGTGAAGTAGATTATTCCATTTCAGACCCCCAAACATACACATACAAACGCACTTACTTAAATACACTTACATAATTGGTCGCATTGGGAGGTGATCGTTAAGCCGGGGTCCACTGTAGTGCCTTTTGGGATATATAGTATCGTATCTTGGAGAAGAATTCTCAGTTCTAACGGTGAGAGCCACACCAAGGGCTGTGAAATGTCTTTGATGAATACACGTCAGCTACAGCTCAGGGGAGGGGAGGCGGGATGTCACATGAACTATGATGTCGGTACTATTCTGCCATGATAGCGATGCAGGGAATGATGATGGATGTGTTGCCATTTTTGGGGGGGTTACCGAACCTCTGTGGGAGATGAATGGTGCGTTAAAAAAAAATCCTTATTCTTAGAAAAATTGTGGGTGTAGGTGTGGTACACAGGAGTGATACATAGGTGTGGTACATAGGTGTGGTACATAGGTGTTTCTAGAATATATTTTCACTAAGCTCATATTCCTCTCAATATTTTAGGTAATTAAAATGAATGGCTTTGCTTTAATATATCCCATGTCTTCCTTTTCAGAAAAATACACAGTTGCGATACATTTGAAGCGTGGAACAATACACACCTCAGACAGCATACAGTATGAACGAGTACATTTAACTGGGTATTTCGAGCGATACAATTGTCCTAGTGAAGGTGAGTCAGGACACTTATAACTTCTTTTCTTCTTCATGTTTGTCTTCTTGTTTTTCCTCTTGGTCTTCGTCTTCTGCTTCATCTTCTTTGTCTTCTTCCTTGTCTCCTTCTTCATCTCCTCCTCCTCCTTCATCTTCTTTGTCTTCTTCACCTTTTGCTTGATCTCCCTCCTCATCATCTTCGTCTTCTTCTTTTTGTTCTTCATTAAAATCAGATTCATCTGCATCATTGTTACAATGCACAAATAACCCGCTCATAAAAGAGAGAAGCTTACGACGACGTTTCGGTCCGACTTGGACCATTGACAAAGTCACACAGTGATTGTTTTGCCTCTTGATGTGATTGTTTCACCCCTTGATGTGATTGTTTCACCCCTTGATGCAAGTGATTGTTTCACCCCTTGATGTGATTGTTTCACCCCTTGATGTGATTGTTTCACCCCTTGATGCAAGTGATTGTTTCACCCCTTGATGTGATTGTTTCACCCCTTGATGTGAGTGATTGTTTTGCCCCTTGATGTGATTGTTTCACCCCTTGATGTGATTGTTTCACCCCTTGATATGAGTGATTGTTTCACCCCTTGATGTGATTGTTTCACCCCTTGATGTGATTGTTTTGCCCCTTGATGTGATTGTTTCACCCCTTAATGTGAGTGATTGTTTTGCCCCTTGATGTGTACACATGCATAAGATCTATTGCTGCTCATGAGATCCAGTGCTGCTTATGCGAACACATGATAATAATATTTGTTAATAATATTAACAAATTTGTTAATCTTCTTCTTTCAACAAAGCGGCCGCATCCCACCAAGGCAGGGTGGTTCAAAAAGAAAAACAAAAGTTTCTCTTTTCAAATTTAGTAATTTATACAAGAGAAGGGGCTACTAGCTCCTTGGTAAATTTGTTAATTTTTTTTTTTTTAACAAGTCGGCCGTCTCCCACCGAGGCAGGGTGACCCAAAAAAAGAAAGAAAATCCCCAAAAAGAAAATACTTTCATCATCATTCAACACTTTCACCTCACTCACACATAATCACTGTTTTTGCAGAGGTGCTCAGTATACAACAGTTTAGAAGTATACATATGTATAAAAATACACAATATACCCCTCCAAACTGCCAATATCCCAAACCCCTCCTTTAGAGTGCAGGCATTGTATGTACTTCCCATTTCCAGGACTCATGTTCGGCTATATAATATAACCGGCTTCCCTGAATCCCTTCACTAAATATTACCCTGCTCACACTCCAACAGCTTGTCAGGTCCCAAATACCATTCATCTCCATTCAGTCCTATCTAACACGCTCACGCACTCCTGCTGGAAGTCCAAGCCCCTCGCCCACAACACCTCCCTTATCCCTTCCTTCCAACCTTTTCGAGGACGACCCCTACCCCATCTTCCTTCCCCTACAGATTTATACGCTCTCCATGTCATTCTACTTTGATCCATTCTCTCTAGATGACCAAACCACCTCAACAAACCCTCTTCAGCCCTCTGACTAATACTTTTATTTACTCCTAATTTCCACACTCTGAATTTTCTGCATAATATTTACACAACACATTGCCCTTAGACAGGACATCTCCACTGCCTCCAACCACCTCGCTGCTGCATTTACAACCCAAGCTTCACACCCATATAAGAGTGTTGGTACTACTATACTTTCATGCATTCCCTTCTTTGCCTCCACAGATAACGTTTTTTGTCTCCACATATACCTCAATGTGCTGCTCGCCTTTTTTTCCTCATCAATTCTATGATTAATCTCATCCTTCATAAATCCATCTGTCGACACGTCAACTCCCAAATATCTGAAAACATTCACTTCTTCCATACTCCTTCTTCCCAATTTGATATCCAATTTTTCTTTATCTAAATCATTTGATACCCTCATCACCTTACTCTTTTCTATGTTCACTTTCAACTTTCTACCTTTACACACACTCCCAAACTTGTCTACTAACCTTTGCAATTTTTCTTTAGAATCTCCAAAAAGCAACTGTGTCAATTCCCATTTTGTATTTGATTCCCCATAATTTAATCCCACCCCTCTCCCGAACACCCTAGCATTTACTTCTTTTACAACCCCATCTATAAATATATTAAACAACCATGGTGACATTACACATCCCTGTCTAAGACCTACTTTTACTGGGAAGTAGTCTCCCTCTCTTCTACACACCCTAACCTGAGTCTCACTATCCTCATAAAAACTCTTTACAGCATTTAGTAACTTACCACGTATTCCATATACTTGCAACGTCTGCCAATTGCTCCCCTATCCACTCTATCATATGCCTTTTCTAAATCCATAAATGCAATAAAAACTTCCCTACCTTTATCTAAATACTGTTCACATATATGCTTTGTGGCATTTATGGATTTGGAAAAGGCGTATGACAGGGTGGATAGGGGGGCAATGTGGCAGATGTTGCAAGTGTATGGTGTAGGAGGTAGGTTACTGAAAGCAGTGAAGAGTTTTTACGAGGATAGTGAGGCTCAAGTTAGAGTATGTAGGAAAGAGGGAAATTTTTTCCCAGTAAAAGTAGGCCTTAGACAAGGATGTGTGATGTCACCGTGGTTGTTTAATATATTTATAGATGGGGTTGTAAGAGAAGTAAATGCGAGGGTCTTGGCAAGAGGCGTGGAGTTAAAAGATAAAGAATCACACACAAAGTGGGAGTTGTCACAGCTGCTCTTTGCCGATGACACTGTGCTCTTGGGAGATTCTGAAGAGAAGTTGCAGAGATTGGTGGATGAATTTGGTAGGGTGTGCAAAAGAAGAAAATTAAAGGTGAATACAGGAAAGAGTAAGGTTATGAGGATAACAAAAAGATTAGGTGATGAAAGATTGAATATCAGATTGGAGGGAGAGAGTATGGAGGAGGTGAACGTATTCAGATATTTGGGAGTGGACGTGTCAGCGGATGGGTCTATGAAAGATGAGGTGAATCATAGAATTGATGAGGGAAAAAGAGTGAGTGGTGCACTTAGGAGTCTGTGGAGACAAAGAACTTTGTCCTTGGAGGCAAAGAGGGGAATGTATGAGAGTATAGTTTTACCAACGCTCTTATATGGGTGTGAAGCGTGGGTGATGAATGTTGCAGCGAGGAGAAGGCTGGAGGCAGTGGAGATGTCATGTCTGAGGGCAATGTGTGGTGTGAATATAATGCAGAGAATTCGTAGTTTGGAAGTTAGGAGGAGGTGCGGGATTACCAAAACTGTTGTCCAGAGGGCTGAGGAAGGGTTGTTGAGGTGGTTCGGACATGTAGAGAGAATGGAGCGAAACAGAATGACTTCAAGAGTGTATCAGTCTGTAGTGGAAGGAAGGCGGGGTAGGGGTCGGCCTAGGAAGGGTTGGAGGGAGGGGGTAAAGGAGGTTTTGTGTGCGAGGGGCTTGGACTTCCAGCAGGCATGCGTGAGCGTGTTTGATAGGAGTGAATGGAGACAAATGGTTTTTAATACTTGACGTGCTGTTGGAGTGTGAGCAAAGTAACATTTATGAAGGGATTCAGGGAAACCGGCAGGCCGGACTTGAGTCCTGGAGATGGGAAGTACAGTGCCTGCACTCTGAAGGAGGGGTGTTAATGTTGCAGTTTAAAAACTGTAGTGTAAAGCACCCTTCTGGCAAGACAGTGATGGAGTGAATGATGGTGAAAGTTTTTCTTTTTCGGGCCACCCTGCCTTGGTGGGAATCGGCCGGTGTGATAATAAAAAAAATAATAAAAATATATGCTTCAATGTAAACACTTGATCTACGCATCCCCTACCCACTCTAAAACCTCCTTGCTCATCCACAATCCTACATTCTGTCTTACCTCAAATTCTTTCAGTAATAACCACTTTTCCTGGTATACTCAGTAAACTTATTCCTCTATAATTTTTACAATCTCTTTTGTCCCCCCTCCCTTTTATATAAAGGGACTATACATGCTCGCTGCCAATCCCTAGGTACCTTCCCCTCTTTCATACATTTATTAAACAAAAGTACCAACCACTCCAACACTATATCCCCACCCTGCTTTTAACATTTCTGTCATGATCCCATCAGTTCCAGCTGCTTTACCCCCTTTCATTCTACGTAATGCCTCGCGCACCTTCCCCATACTCGCATCCTGTTCTTCTTCACTCCTAAAAGATGGTGTACCTCCCTGGCCAGTGCATGAAATTACCGCCTCCCTTTTTTCATCGACATTTAAAAGTTCCTTAAAATATTCTCGCCATCTACCCAATACCTCCATCTCCCCATCTACTAACTCCGCTACTCTGTTTTTAACTGACAAATCCATTCGTTCTCTAGGCTTTCTTAACTTGTTTAACTCACTCCAAAATTTTTTCTTATTTTCATTAAAATTTCTTGACAGTGCCTCTCCCACTCTATCATCTGCTCTCATTTTGCATTTTCTCACCACTCTCTTCACCTTTCTTTTACTCTCCATATACTCTAATCTTCTTATAACACTTCTGCTTTGTAAAAACCTCTCATAAGCTAACTTTTTCTCTTTTATCATTCCCTTCATCATTCCACCAATCACTCCTCTTTCCTCCTGCACCCACCCTCTTATAACCACAAACTTCTGCCCCACATTCTAATACTGCATTTTTAAAACTATTCCAACCCTCTTCAACCCCCCCACTACTCATACTTGCACCAGCCAACGTATCTGCCAATAGTTGCTTATGTCTCACCCGAACTTCCTCCTCTAGTTTATACACTTTCACCTCCCTCTTACTTGTTGTTGCCATTTTCCTCTTTTCCCATCTATCTCTTATTCTAACTGTAGCTACAACTAAATAATGATCCAATATATCAGTTGCCCCTCTATAAACGTGTACATCCTGGAGCCTACCCATCAACCTTTTATCCACCAATACATAATCTAACAAACTACTTTCATTACGTGCTATATCACACCTTGTATATTTATTTATCCTCTTCTTCATAAAATATGTATTACTTATTACCAAACCTCTTTCTACACATAGCTAAATTAAATGCTCCCCATTTTCATTTACCCCTGGCACCCGAAATTTACCCACTACTGTTACCCAACGAATTTTTATTCACAGATGGAGTGCTCGACTTTAGCTGCAGTGAAGCTGAGGATTCCGTATCTGTGAGTAGTTGTAGTCGAAATGGTGGTGGAGGCTTGTTTCAGAGTTCCCTCGTCCACCCACAAGTGTCTCAGGAAACCACAAAGTAAGTCTCTCAGAATTTTGAATTTGAGAAGGAATGAGAAACTAAGTTGGTGGCCATTAGCTTACATTTCAACATTAAAACTAAAAATGCTTTTTCGATTCTGGAAGAAAAAATATAATACTATGTACAGTGGACCCTCGTTTTTTGTAATTAATCCGTTCCAGAGAGTGTGACTATTATAGAAATTGACAATTTGCGAATCCATTTTCCCCATAAGAAATAATGTAAATCCAATTAATTCGTTCCAGACACCCAGAAGTATCAACAAATTTTTTTTTTACCTTAAAGATAGATTTACATGCGCAAAAGAATGACCATTCAACATGACAGTTACCTTTATTGAAGATTGCTGTTGATGAATGGAAAACAGGGAGGAGGAGAGAGGGAAGAGAGGTTATTATTTGGAAGGGGAATCCCCCTCCATAAGGACTCGAGGTCACTTCAGGGGCCACTTCCCTAGCTTAAATATAGCTTTACATGCAGAAAAGAATGCCAAATAAATGTAGAGCACTAATAAAATGTATAAATGAACATTTAACATCACACTTACCTTTATTGAAGATTCTTGTTGGTGTATGGCAGACGGGGCAGAGGGAGGGAAGGCGAATTTATTGTTGGAGAATATGAAGCTAATATCAACTCTGTGGCTTATTTATCTATCACAATTCAACTAATATAGCATAATAAACAATATTAATAACATAGAACCATGGAATATACTCTAGAATGAATAAAATAAGTCATTATGTATGTCACGAAAGGTGTTGTGTTGTGTTGTGTTGTTGTTGGGTGTATAAGGGCCACTGTGAGCATAAATCGTCCATAATGGTGGTGAAGGCTGCAGCTGAGGTGGCGATGTTTTCTGTAGCTCTATACAACTCCAACAACATTGGAGGAATTAGTAGAATCGCTGAATCCCTGAAGAAGGCACCCTCTACCACTATCACAACCACTACCATCCTCTACCACTATCACAACTGCTACCACTCTACCACCACCACTTTCGTATTTTTCTACAAACCTTTTCTTAAATTATATGTGTTTCTCACATTCTTTACCAAAGGGCTGGCACTAGAAGCTTTCTTTGGAGCCATGGTGACTTATTTAGCAGTTGCAAGCACTAAAATGAATGGAATATTATGAAATGTATTGTACGAACTCGTGGGATCGTCCTCACTCACTGATTAACAATGGCACACTGGCTGGGAATGGAGTGTGAGGCGGCTCGGGGCCATGTGTACATGTCCCAGACGAACGACTATTTGCGAGTCAAATGACGATTCACGAGTCAGTGTTTTGATGAAAAAAAGTTACCCTTTCCGAAAATTATGACTTTTGAGCCTTACAAAAAACAAGGGTCCACTGTATAAGAAATAAAGTACAGTATACTGGATAGAACAGTATAATTAGAATTTGAGGTGTATCATTAGGTATGAAAATTAAGACATATCCAGTAATTTATTAATGAACATAAGAGTGGGGGCCTCTGGCAAGACATTCATAGTGTGAATGATGGTGAAAGTGTTTCTTTTTTGGGTCACCCTCCCTTGGTGGGAGATGGCCAATGTGTTAAAAAAGTAAATAACAAAAAGGCACAATACCGTGACTGGAACGATACACAAATAACCCGCACATAAAAGAGAGAAGCTTACGACGACGTTTCGGTCCGACTTGGACCATTGACAAAGTCACACCAGTGTGACCATTGACAAAGTCACACCAGTGTGACTTTGTCAATGGTCCAAGTCGGACCAAAACGTCGTCGTAAGCTTCTCTCTTTTATGTGCGGGTTATTTGTGTCAAAAAAGTGTAAATGAGTTATAGGGTATATGACTAAAACAGCTCCCGTGTGAGAAAAATATTATGCATAACTTTTTATGGCGTAAGTGAATGGTATACAGTACTGACAAGATAAAGAACTAGACACACGTGCAGCATCTGGGCCAGTATCTTTATTTGTAGACGTTTCACCAACAAGTGGCTTTATTAATACAATACAGGGATATGATGTGAAGAAATATATACAGAAAATGAGGTAATCAGGTTATCATTCTTAGAGTTGGTGAAGAACACTGTAGTCTTGAAGAATTTGAGGCACAGGCTGGAAGATTGGTGCTTATATACAGGTGCCAGATAAAGGAGGTGCAGCAGATGTAGGCATTGTCACTGGTGTGATGCATTACTCAACCTCATGAGAGAGAGAGAGAGAGAGAGTGAGAGTGAGAGAGAGAGTGAGTGAGTGTGTGTGTGTGTGTGTCTCTGCACTACTTCCTTCTGTAGTTTAGTTTAGTAGAATTCAGTCTAATAAAGAAATTACTCTCCATGAGGAAGTGGAGAAGAATCCTTCCTTGTAAGCCATGCATGCTGTAAGAGGCAGCTTAAATGTTGGGACCAAGGGGCTAGTAACCCCTTCTTCTGTATAAACTATAAAATGTAAAAATAAGAAAAACTTCGGTTTCTTCTTTTTTCGGGTCACCTGCCTTGGTGGTAGACAGCCGATGTATTAAAAAAAATTAGTCTTGACCCTCCTGCTCAGTTCTGTCTTTCTCTATATTTCCCTTTGAAGTGGGTTTCATGATGCTGTGAAGGGCTCTTGATTCTGAGAATTATAGCTACCTCCTGTTCCTTGGATCAAAATTAATTACCTTCCACCTCCTCCGTTTCCAAGGCACTGCATGACCCTAATGGATTTAGTGTTTAACAGTGAATATAATAAGAATTTCCATCATTTCTCTTGTTCTTTATTTTTCTGTGTCTTAAGATGGTGGTCTAGCACTTGATCATCTCTTATGTTACATATACTGGCAGTGAAAGTTGTAGCTTATCTCAGAACATTTCCTAGTTTATTATATTTTATTTTGATAAAATTTGTTGATAATTTAATTGGAACAGATTAGTCTTTGTGGCAATAGCAAGAATGGAGAGGCCTCAACTCGTACGAGAAATGATGATTATTGAACCAACCAAGACTGAATTTACTTCAAGACATAGCCTGGAGTGGAAGTTCCTTTTCCTCGACCACAGGTAAATTACTAGCTGGAGTATTGGTAAAAATTGCTACTTGATTTTCGAGAAGTAAATAAGAATCTTTCCTCCGTAAGCCATGCGTGTTGTAAAAGTCGACTAAAATGCCGGGAACAATGGGCTAGTAACCCCTTTTCCTGTAAAGATTACTAAAAAGAATAAGAAGAAGAAAATTGTCAAAGTGGGAAGTCTGAATGTGCGTGGATGTTGTGCAGATGATAAGAAAGAGATGATTGTGGATGTTATGAATGAGAAGAAGCTGGATGTCCTGGCTTTAAGTGAAACAAAGCTGAAGGGGGTGGGAGAGTTTCAATGGAGAGGAATAAATGGGATTAGGTCAGGGGTTTCAAATAGAGTTAGAGCTAAAGAAGGAGTAGCAATAATGTTGAAGGATAAGCTATGGCAGGAAAAGAGGGACTATAAATGTATTAATTCAAGGATTATGTGGAGTAAAATAAAGATTGGATGTGAAAAGTGGGTTATAATAAGCGTGTATGCACCTGGAGAAGAGAGAAGTGTAGAGGAGAGAGAGAGATTTTGGGAAATGTTGAGTGAATGCGTGGGGAGTTTTGACTCAAGTGTGAGAGTAATGGTGGTTGGGGATTTCAATGCTAAAGTGGGTAAAAATGTTATGGAGGGAGTAGTAGGTAAATTTGGGGTGCCAGGGGTAAATGTAAATGGGGAGCCTTTAATTGAGCTATGTGTAGAAAGAAATTTGGTAATAAGTAATACATATTTTATGAAAAAGAGGATAAATAAATATACAAGGTATGATGTAGCACGTAATGAAAGTAGTTTATTAGATTATGTATTGGTGGATAAAAGGTTGATGGGTAGGCTCCAGGATGTACATGTTTATAGAGGGGCAACTGATATATCGGATCATTATTTAGTTGTAGCTACAGTTAGAGTAAGAGGTAGATGGGAAAAGAGGAAGGTGGCAACAACAAGTAAGAGGGAGGTGAAAGTGTATAAACTAAGGGAGGAGGAAGTTCGGGCGAGATATAAGCGACTATTAGCAGAAAGGTGGGATAGTGCAAAGATGAGTAATGGGGGGGTTGAAGAGGGTTGGAATAGTTTTAAAAATGCAGTATTAGAATGTGGGGCAGAAGTTTGTGGTTATAGGAGGGTGGGTGCAGGAGGAAAGAGGAGTGATTGGTGGAATGATGAAGTAAAGGGTGTGATAAAAGAGAAAAAGGTAGCTTATGAGAGGTTTTTACAAAGCAGAAGTGTTATAAGAAGAGCAGAATATATGGAGAGTAAAAGAAAGGTAAAGAGAGTGGTGAGAGAGTGCAAAAGGAGAGCAGATGATAGAGTGGGAGAGGCACTGTCAAGAAATTTTAATGAAAATAAGAAAAAATTTTGGAGTGAGTTAAACAAGTTAAGAAAGCCAAGGGAAAATATGGATTTGTCAGTTAAAAACAGAGTAGGGGAGTTAGTAGATGGGGAGATGGAGGTATTAGGTAGATGGCGAGAATATTTTGAGGAACTTTTAAATGTTAAGGAAGAAACAGAGGCAGTAATTTCATGCACTGGTCAGGGAGGTATACCATCTTTTAGGAGTGAAGAAGAGCAGAATGTAAGTGTGGGGGAGGTACGTGAGGCATTACGTAAAATGAAAGGGGGTAAAGCAGCTGGTACTGATGGGATCATGACAGAAATGTTAAAAGCAGGGGGGGATATAGTGTTGGAGTGGTTGGTACTTTTGTTCAATAAATGTATGAAAGAGGGGAAGGTACCTAGGGATTGGCGGAGAGCATGTATAGTCCCTTTATATAAAGGGAAAGGGGACAAAAGAGACTGTAAAAATTATAGAGGAATAAGCTTACTGAGTATACCAGGAAAAGTGTACGGTAGGGTTATAATTGAAAGAATTAGAGGTAAGACAGAATGTAGGATTGCGGATGAGCAAGGAGGTTTCAGAGTGGGTAGGGGATGTGTAGATCAAGTGTTTACATTGAAGCATATATGTGAACAGTATTTAGATAAAGGTAGGGAAGTTTTTATTGCATTTATGGATTTAGAAAAGGCATATGATAGAGTGGATAGAGGAGCAATGTGGCAGATGTTGCAAGTATATGGAATAGGTGGTAAGTTATTAAATGCTGTAAAGAGTTTTTATGAAGATAGTGAGGCTCAGGTTAGGGTGTGTAGAAGAGAGGGAGACTATTTCCCGGTAAAAGTAGGTCTTAGACAGGGATGTGTAATGTCACCATGGTTGTTTAATATATTTATAGATGGGGTTGTTAAGGAAGTAAATGCTAGGGTGTTTGGGAGAGGGGTGGGATTAAATTATGGGGAATCAAATTCAAAATGGGAATTGACACAGTTACTTTTTGCTGATGATACTGTGCTTATGGGAGATTCTAAAGAAAAATTGCAAAGGTTAGTGGATGAGTTTGGGAATGTGTGTAAAGGTAGAAAGTTGAAAGTGAACATAGAAAAGAGTAAGGTGATGAGGGTGTCAAATGATTTAGATAAAGAAAAATTGGATATCAAATTGGGGAGGAGGAGTATGGAAGAAGTGAATGTTTTCAGATACTTGGGAGTTGACGTGTCGGCGGATGGATTTATGAAGGATGAGGTTAATCATAGAATTGATGAGGGAAAAAAGGTGAGTGGTGCGTTGAGGTATATGTGGAGTCAAAAAACGTTATCTATGGAGGCAAAGAAGGGAATGTATGAAAGTATAGTAGTACCAACACTCTTATATGGGTGTGAAGCTTGGGTGGTAAATGCAGCAGCGAGGAGACGGTTGGAGGCAGTGGAGATGTCCTGTTTAAGGGCAATGTGTGGTGTAAATATTATGCAGAAAATTCGGAGTGTGGAAATTAGGAGAAGGTGTGGAGTTAATAAAAGTATTAGTCAGAGGGCAGAAGAGGGGTTGTTGAGGTGGTTTGGTCATTTAGAGAGAATGGATCAAAGTAGAATGACATGGAAAGCATATAAATCTATAGGGGAAGGAAGGCGGGGTAGGGGTCGTCCTCGAAAGGGTTGGAGAGAGGGGGTAAAGGAGGTTTTGTGGGTAAGGGGCTTGGACTTCCAGCAAGCGTGCGTGAGCGTGTTAGATAGGAGTGAATGGAGACGAATGGTACTTGGGACCTGACGATCTGTTGGAGTGTGAGCAGGGTAATATTTAGTGAAGGGATTCAGGGAAACCGGTTATTTTCATATAGTCGGACTTGAGTCCTGGAAATGGGAAGTACAATGCCTGCACTTTAAAGGAGGGGTTTGGGATATTGGCAGTTTGGAGGGATATGTTGTGTATCTTTATATGTGTATGCTTCTAGACTGTTGTATTCTGAGCACCTCTGCAAAAACAGTGATAATGTGCGAGTGTGGTGAAAGTGTTGAATGATGATGAAAGTATTTTCTTTTTGGGGATTTTCTTTCTTTTTTGGGTCACCCTGCCTCGGTGGGAGACGGCCGACTTGTTGAAAAAAAAAAAAAAAAAAAAAAAAAATACAGTACAGTGTTGACTTAGGTTAGAATGATGCAGTAGTCATATGGTAGTGAGCAAACATCCAGGATACACCTTTGATGGGTTTTATGAGTTTTTCTACTCCTGGAGCCTTGCCTTGGGGCAGCCTTGTATCACTGAACAACTACCCCACAGGACCATATATCACCCAGGACCAGTAACTTAATCCCCAGACCACAACTCCCACCGAACAACTATCAGCACCTACATGTAGTATGAGTGTGTAATGGAAGCCTGATAGTTATTCTGCACTTTTGACAGGATTGCCTTTTTTTTTTTTTTTTTTTTTTTTGTTTCTAGAAGGCTTAAGATGACAGCTTCCTTTAAGGGAGGTGCTTTGATACTGATAATAGACTCTTGATCCAAGGAACTGAAACTACTCTTCCTTTCCTTGAATGGAATCTGATTGCTTCCCATTTCCCTGGCACTATATGACTCGTGTGAGTTTAGTGCTATCCCTCTAAATGTAATAACAAACTCATACTTACACTCACTCTTCACATATATTTACATTCCTGTGTGCTTATCAGTAGTCCTGTAATATTTCCTTCCTAATTTAAGAGAGCTGGTGTGAGTCTGAAAGATTAGACAGTGAGGAAAATTATTGCAGAAGCAGTGATATGTAACATGTTTATTTTATGTGTGGTTCATGTCAGTGACGTTCCAAGTGAAGGCGTGCTTAGTAATATAGGCATAGAATTAGTAACAGAAAGTGAAAAAATATTTGCATGGGGCATTGTGTTACATTTACCATGCATTAAGAGCTGAAGAATAGAATTTACATTTGGTTGGAAGAGAATCTTAAATTCAGTACAAAATGAGTTGAAATTGAAGGTTAATATTGTATGAACTCACTGAATCATCTACAAGGTTCCCATAACCATTATTACTGGGTATTAAGGCAGTTATATTTGCATAATGTTGGTGCAGGGAAGCTGTGGTGAGCTTGAGTTAGTGTCATCATTGTACATACAGTGTTGTGCCATACATTATAGAAGTGCTTCTTGGTCATGATATAAGCACAATGTTATCTTGCTCAGGATGTGAGTCTTAAACGTTTGCAGGTCAAAATAGCCTCAGTTGATAAACTTTTCTATTGTTTTTTTACAATTAAGTCTGTATGCTCTTATTCTACTTAACAGGATTTTTAAAACACATCTTTTAACTTTTTACATTCTGTGTGTTTCCCACTGAGGGAGAGTGACCCAACAAAGAGGAAAACACTCTCACTGTCTCTCATTCAATCACTGTCTTGCCAGGAAGGTGATGACATCACAGTTTAGATGATGCTCCAAACTGCAACATCCTCACTCCTCCTTCAGAGTGCAGGCACTATACTTCCCACCTCCAGGGCTCAAGTCCTCAGTCCTCAGAATAATACTTTTGATTTCTCTACACCTCCTCCCAATCTCCAAACTCCAAATTCTCTACATAGTATTCACATCACACCTTGCCATCAGACATGACACCTCCACTGCCTCCAGCCCTCAGACATGACACCTCCACTGCCTCCAGCCCTCAGACATGACACCTCCACTGCCTCCAGCCCTCAGACATGACACCTCCACTGCCTCCAGCCATCAGACATGACACCTCCACTGCCTCCAACCTCCTCACTGCAACATTCATATTCCATGCCCTATACCCATACATTAGTGTTGGCACCACTATACTATTCTTAACAAGCTATATAACTTGTAAATTGAGTCTTTTATTCTTATTAACAGAACATTTAAATCAAATTAAATAATTTATTACAAAGGTTGTAATTTCTAAATGACATTTTTTCAGAGCACCAACTATTATTGGTTACATGCCATTTGAAGTCTTGGGAACATCTGGATATGACTACTATCACGTAGATGACTTGGATAAGATTGCAACGTGTCACGAACAATGTAAGTTACTAGCTTAACAATGATTGTTTAACTTTTGGAAGTTGTTGCTTAAAAACGAGAGTAATCATTAAGGATTTGCTAGGATTTTTATGTAATTCACCTGCAAAATTCCCATCTTCTTCATGAAATTAGTTCATTTTTTAATTCTTCTAACAAGTTATTCCACATTTTTAGTACTGTTATTTGCATCAAACTTTTATAGAGGCTTAGATGAACACAATGAATATCAAAGAAGTACAGTAATAACCCACCTGGAGACAAACTTAGGAAGTTGATTGATCTATATATTTCAATTCTGGGATCCTCTTCTGCTGAAGAGGATCCTAGAAGGTAGTCAAAATATACAGATTGATGAACCTCCTGAGTTATTATTGGGTGGGTTAATATTGAGCATTGACAAGCGTTCATTACACTTTAGTTATTCATTAAAGAAGTGTTTATTTTGTGTATGTTGCCTTTGTGTTGTGTTAAACTTGTCCAGAGAGTCTTTGGTCAGCATCTGCATTACAGTGTAGTATTTGAAAGGTGTGTAGGGAACAGTAATAAGTACAGTGGAACCTTGGCTTACAAATTTAATCCATTCTGTGACCTTGTTTGTATCCTGAGTTGTTCATATGCTGAGTCAATTTTCCTCATTTAAATTAATTGAAATGCAATTAATTCATTCCAGCCTCTCAGGAGACATGACAAAATAATGCTAATATCAACTCTATGGCTTAGTTATCTATCACAGTTTATCTAATATGACATAATAAACAATATTAATAACATAGAAACATGATATATACTCTAGAATGAATACAAGAGGCCATAATATCGCAAGTGATGGCGACACCGGCAGCGGCAGAAAGCATCCGCCGTTTACTCTCCCACTCTAGTATCTTCCCAGTCCATAACCCCACTCCTAGCTTGTGTTTATCTATGATTAGTGGTGAGGCTGTCACATATGTAACCACAGGTGAAGACATGATCACTGTGGCCACAGTGGTGGTGGCAGCATCCACAGTGGCTGTGGTGGCAGTGGCCGTAGTGGTGGTGGTGGCGGCCAGCTGCTCCACTCTGTGCTGCTGCCTTCTTTGTTTCTCTAGCTTTTTTCATAGTTTTTAATCTCTTCTCGAGCTTCTTGCTGATTGTACGCAAATACTGTCTCTTTGGGCAAGGCATTGTGTAAGAAATTTGTACAATATAAGATAAAATTACGCATCCCAAGGGTCTGCTGCGGTCACTCAGAACGGTACACCTCGTCTTCCTTTTGACCCTTGGTTGGCACTGAGATAGCTGTGGTCGTAGCAGCTGTACCTACAGCCACCCAGAGGGTTACCAATTTCTATTTTGAAGCATTTGCCACAAAAATATGAAAAAAAAATATATGAAAAATGTAATAAAGTTGGTAGAATTACCGACAATATGTAAAGTAAAAGGACACAAGTGCAACTAATGTGACATTTATTGTGGCAACGTTTCGCTCTCCAGGAGCTTTATCAAGCCATTGGTAATGGCTTGATAAAGCTCCTGGAGAGCGAAACGTTGCCACAATAAATGTCACATTAGTTGCACTTGTGTCCTTTTACTTTTTCTTCTTTCAACACACCGGCCGTATCCCACCGAGGCGGGGTGGCCCAAAAGGAAAAACGAAAGTTTCTCCTTTTACATTTAGTAATATATACAGGAGAAGAGGTTACTAGCCCCTTGCTCCCGGCATTTTAGTTGCCTCTTACAACACGCATGGCTTACGGAGGAAGAATTCTGTTCCACTTCCCCATGGAGATAAGAGGAAATAAACAAGAATAAGAACTAGAAAGAAAATAGAAGAAAACCCAGAGGGGTGTGTATATATGTGCTTGTACATGTATGTGTAGTGTGACCTAAGTGTAAGTAGAAGTAGCAAGACGTACCTGAAATCTTGCATGTTCATGAGACAGAAAAAAGGACACCAGCAATCCTACCATCATGTAAAACAATTACAGGCTTTCGTTTTACACTCACTTGGCAGGACGGTAGTACCTCCCTGGGCGGTTGCTGTCTACCAACCTACTACCTATTGTCCTTTTACTTTATATATGAAAAATGTCTAAAAATGATGACATATTATTATTACTATTGTATTATTATTATTATTATTATTATTATTATTATTATTATTATTATTATTATTATTATTTTTTTTTTTTTTTTTTTTTTTCAACAAGTCGGCCGTCTCCCACCGAGGCAGGGTGACCCAAAAAAGAAAGAAAATCCCCAAAAAGAAAATACTTTCATCATCATTCAACACTTTCACCACACTCGCACATTATCACTGTTTTTGCAGAGGTGCTCAGAATACAACAGTCTAGAAGCATAAACATATAAAGATACACAACATATCCCTCCAAACTGCCAATATCCCAAACCCCTCCTTTAAAGTGCAGGCATTGTACTTCCCATTTCCAGGACTCAAGTCCGACTATATGAAAATAACCGGTTTCCCTGAATCCCTTCACTAAATATTACCCTGCTCACACTCCAACAGATCGTCAGGTCCCAAGTACCATTCGTCTCCATTCACTCCTATCTAACACGCTCACGCACGCTTGCTGGAAGTCCAAGCCCCTTACCCAGTAGTAGGTTGGTAGACAGCAACCACCCAGGGAGGTACTACCGTCCTGCCAAGTGAGTGTAAAACGAAGCCTGTGATTGTTTTGCATGATGGTAGGATTGCTGATGTCTTTTGTCTGTCTCATAAATATGCAAGATTACAGGCATGTCTTGCTACTTCTACTTACACTTAGGTCACACTACACATACATGTACACATTTATTTATACACACTCATCTGAGTTTTCTTTGATTTTATCTTAATAGTTCTTGGTCTTATTAATTTTCCTTTTATATCCATGGGGAAGTGGAATAAGAATCTTTCCTCCGTAAGCCATGCGTGTTGTAAAAGTCAACTAAAATGCCGGGAACAATGGGCTAGTAACCCCTTTTCCTGTAAAGATTACTAAAAAGAATAAGAAGAAGAAAAATATTATTATTATTATTATTATTATTATTGTTGTTATTTTCATATAGTCGGACTTGAGTCCTGGAAATGGGAAGTACAATGCCTGCACTTTAAAGGAGGGGTTTGGGATATTGTCAGTTTGGAGCGATATGTTGTGTATCTTTATATGTGTATGCTTCTAAACTGTTGTATTCTGAGCACCTCTGCAAAAGCAGTGATAGTGTGTGAGTGTGGTGAAAGTGTTGAATGATGATGAAAGTATTTTCTTTTTGGGGATTTTCTTTCTTTTTTTTTTGGGTCACCCTGCCTCGGTGGGAGACGGCCGACTTGTTGAGAAAAAAAAAAAGAAAATTATTATTATTATTATTATTATTATTATACTTAGTACGTACATATTATTATAATTCTTCTTTCAACAAATCAGCCATATCCCATTAAGGCAGGGTGGCCCAAAAAGAAAAACGAAAGTTTCGCTTTTTAAATTTAGTAATTTATACAGGAGAAGGGGTTACTAGCCCCTTGCTCCCGGCATTTTAGTCGCCTCTTACAACATGCATGGCTTACCGAGGAAGAATTCTGTTCCACTTCCCCATGGAAAATTATTATAATTCTTATTTTTATTATTATTAATACATACGTATTATAATTATTACAGTATTATTATTATTATTTTTATTATTATTATTGTTATTATTATTAATTTAAAAATGCAGTATTAGAATGTGGGGCAGAAGTTTGTGGTTATAGGAGGGTGGGGGCAGGAGGAAAGAGGAGTGATTGGTGGAATGATGAAGTAAAGGGTGTGATAAAAGAGAAAAAGGTAGCTTACGAGAGGTTTTTACAAAGCAGAAGTGTTATAAGAAGAGCAGAGTATATGGAGAGTAAAAGAAAGGTGAAGAGAGTGGTGAGAGAGTGCAAAAGGAGAGCAGATGAAAGAGTGGGAGAGGCACTGTCAAGAAATTTTAATGAAAATAAGAAAAAATTTTGGAGTGAGTTAAACAAGTTAAGAAAGCCTAGGGAAAGTATGGATTTGTCCGTTAAAAACAGAGTAGGGGAGTTAGTAGATGGGGAGAGGGAGGTATTAGGTAGATGGCGAGAATATTTTGAGGAACTTTTAAATGTTGAGGAAGAAAGGGAGGCGGTAATTTCATGCACTGGCCAGGGAGGTATACCATCTTTTAGGAGTGAAGAAGAGCAGAATGTAAGTGTGGTGGAGGTACGTGAGGCATTACGTAGAATGAAAGGGGGTAAAGCAGCTGGAACTGATGGGATCATGACAGAAATGTTAAAAGCAGGGGGGGATATAGTGTTGGAGTGGTTGGTACTTTTGTTTAATAAATGTATGAAAGAGGGGAAGGTACCTAGGGATTGGCGGAGAGCATGTATAGTCCCTTTATATAAAGGGAAAGGGGACAAAAGAGATAGTAAACTTATTCCTCTATAATTTTTACAGAGTATACCAGGAAAAGTATACGGTAGGGTTATAATTGAAAGAATTAGAGGTAAGACAGAATGTAGAATTGCGGATGAGCAAGGAGGCTTCAGAGTGGGTAGGGGATGTGTAGATCAAGTGTTTACATTGAAGCATATTTTTTTTTTTTTTTTTTTTTTTTTTTTTTTTTCAACAAGTCGGCCGTCTCCCACCGAGCATATATGTGAACAGTATTTAGATAAAGGTAGGGAAGTTTTTATTGCATTTATGGATTTAGAAAAGGCATATGATAGTGGATAGAGGAGCAATGTGGCAGATGTTGCAAGTTTATGGAATAGGTGGTAAGTTACTAAATGCTGTAAAGAGCTTTTATGAGGATAGTGAGGCTCAGGTTAGGGTGTGTAGAAGAGAGGGAGAATACTTCCCGGTAAAAGTAGGTCTTAGACAGGGATGTGTAATGTCACCATGGTTGTTTAATATATTTATAGATGGGGTTGTAAAAGAAGTAAATGCTAGGGTGTTCGGGAGAGGGGTGGGATTAAATTATGGGGAATCAAATTCAAAATGGGAATTGACACAGTTACTTTTTGCTGATGATACTGTGCTTATGGGAGATTCTAAAGAAAAATTGCAAAAGTTAGTGGATGAGTTTGAGAATGTGTGTAAAGGTAGAAAGTTGAAAGTGAACATAGAAAAGAGTAAGGTGATGAGGGTATCAAATGATTTAGATAAAGAAAAATTGGATATCAAATTGAGGAGGAGGAGTATGGAAGAAGTGAATGTTTTCAGATACTTGGGAGTTGACGTGTCGGCGGATGGATTTATGAAGGATGAGGTTAATCATAGAATTGATGAGGGAAAAAAGGTGAGTGGTGCGTTGAGGTATATGTGGAGTCAAAAAACGTTATCTATGGAGGCAAAGAAGGGAATGTATGAAAGTATAGTAGTACCAACACTCTTATATGGATGTGAAGCTTGGGTGGTAAATGCAGCAGCGAGGAGACGGTTGGAGGCAGTGGAGATGTCCTGTCTAAGGGCAATGTGTGGTGTAAATATTATGCAGAAAATTCGGAGTGTGGAAATTAGGAGAAGGTGTGGAGTTAATAAAAGCATTAGTCAGAGGGCAGAAGAGGGGTTGTTGAGGTGGCTTGGTCATTTAGAGAGAATGGATCAAAGTAGAATGACATGGAAAGCATATAAATCTATAGGGGAAGGAAAGAGGTGTAGGGGTCGTCCTCGAAAGGGTTGGAAAGAGGGGGTAAAGAAGGTTTTGTGGGCGAGGGGCTTGGACTTCCAGCAAGCGTGCATGAGCGTGTTAGATAGGAGTGAATGGAGACGAATGATACTTGGGACCTGACAATCTGTTGGAGTGTGAGCAGGGTAATATTTAGTGAAGGGATTCAGGGAAACCGGTTATTTTCATATAGTCGGACTTGAGTCCTGGAAATGGGAAGTACAATGCCTGCACTTTAAAGGAGTGGTTTGGGATATTGGCAGTTTGGAGGGATATGTTGTGTATCTTTATACGTATATGCTTCTAAGCTGTTGTATTCTGAGCACCTCTGCAAAAGCAGTGATAATGTGTGAGTGTGGTGAAAGTGTTGAATGATGATGAAAGTATTTTCTTTTTGGGGATTTTCTTTCTTTTTTGGGTCACCCTGCCTCGGTGGGAGACGACCGACTTGTTGAAAAAAAAAAAAAAAATTATTAATTTAGGGAACTGGAGCACAGATCCAGTTCCCTAGATCAAGAGCGCATCACCACGTACATACAGGTCCTCCATCACAAATCCGGCATCATTGGGACCTG